>NC_039247.1:17660922-17890922 GCF_003368295.1 Carassius auratus | reverse complement strand
ATTTAACATCTTAAGTGTAATGCTTTCCTATAGAGGAATACCTTTTATTTTTTTATTAAATTGGTAGCACTTTATTTCACAGTCCTGTTCCCCATGTACGTACAATGTACTTATAATAGTAATTACAATAACTATGTAATAACTAGATAGTAACCCTGAACCTACCCCTAAACCTAACCCTACCCCATGTAGTAACCTGTATTACCAGAACTTTCTTAGATAAATACACTGTAAGTACATTATAAATACATGCAAGTACATGTACTGTAAAATAAAGTGCAACCATTAAATTTAATCACTTTCATGTTTATTAATAAGTTAAAAAATATATATATATTATACAAATAATACATAATTATTATTTTTTTAATCTTTTAAATTGACATGATTGTGTATAGCTTATCAGAATTAGAATGAATAAAATTTTATTTATTTTTTTATTATTATTATTTATATATATATATATATATATATATATATATATATATATATATATATATATATATATATATATATTAGCCTACTTCATTAAACCCAGATTAAAAGGATGCAGAATCTCTCTGATTGTCTATTCTGCATGTGATAACTCTGTCTGTCCAGAAGGCGGAGACATTGTTATGCAGATAAGCATCACCATAGTTGAGGACGCAAACGTTAACCCCGGTCATGTGTTTTCTTTTAGAGTATTCTCTGAGCAGTGCGGATCTGTCCTCTATATCTGGCTTTAACAGTGCCAACACGCTGCATCTGGGCTCAATGAGTGGATGGCAGCAACATCAGATCCAGAACATGCAGCACTCTGCTCTCAGTCAGCTGGGGTGAGTCCAAACCCACACACACTTAATACACGCGTCAAACACCCAACACATATTACTTATACACACTTCAAATAGCCTATCTGAACTCTATTGCTCTTAATATGTGTGTCTTTCTCTCACTCTTACTGTTCTATGTCACTGTATAGAACACTTTAAATTCATTATAAACTTTCACAGTCCTGCAGTAACCACATTTTAGTGTTGTTAAACAAATGTAACTGATATGATTGTATCTTTGGCACATGTGTACAGGAGTGCACCAGCACTCACTCCGATCCGTAACCGCCTTCATTTCCTTTCCTTCCTACAGAAATTGCTCTAGCTCTCACTTATGTCAGGGTTCAAATCTCTCCCTGCCCTCTACTCAAAGCCTGCACATCAAGTCCGAACCTGTTTCTCCTCCTAGAGATCGATCCAGCAGCACCACGCCCGCCGGTTACGGCCCGCTACCGTCCCACCAGCAGCACCAGGGCTTGCCCCCACAGGGGCGACAGGACTCGGGCCGCTCCCCAGCTGACAGCCTCAGCAGCTGCGGCAGCTCGCATGAAGGCAGCGATCGCGACGACCACCGTCCCGACTTCCATTCGCCATTAGGATTGGGCCGGCCCGGCCTGGATGAGCAAGACAGTCCATCCATCAAGCGTGTCCGCCTCTCGGAGGGGTGGGCCACATGATAAGCCCCGCCTTGGACAGTCCCATCCTCGATCTTGACCTCCCAATGCGAAGCGGTTCATGCGCTTTCTGCCGTTTATGACTAATCACAATCATTGCTCTCCCTTATTCTCTGATTTGCTGTAGAGAGGGGAGGAAGTGCTCTCAAAATCACCTGTAATTTTTATATTATTATAATTATTTTATCAGAGTGTGTCTGATATACATATTGTTGTGATTGACGGGTTTTCCGGGAGGGAAGAGGGAAGGAGGACTGATGCAACAGGGTTGGGGAGGGTTAAGTGGGTGGGGTTACTATGCATTACTTGTGCAGTGTATGGAATACAATGTAAAGAAATACCATATATGCATATATATTTACACATTGTGTAGGTGTATATGTATGCAGAGTAACAAATCAACAAAAAGTGTCAGGTACTCTTGGATCTTCTTCTTTTTTTTTTAAGTACATGCTCCAGTCACAAGAGGAGCCACAGATGCAGCGTATCGCAGAGGTGACAGCTTTACACTTGAGTTGTTGTATCAGTACAATATGTACAGATTCCCTTTTTTAGTGCCACTCTCTTCAGACGGCCCCTTCGCTAAATGTATGTTATGGTTGACAATGTCATGTTGCAGGTTCAACGTACTGTACATAAAGGAAAGGCTGGGACACGGGGGAACGGTCAAGGTTGCTGATTTCACACAAACATAACTGTTATGCAAGAATTTCTAAGGATTGTACAGATATATGTGCAGGTTCCTTGGTTAAGTTATGGGGAGTGGGTATTTCAGGAAGAAAAAAGAACTCTCCTGCTGAAGGAAAGAAAATAGCAGGATGGAGTGGCATCGCAGAGATGAAGGACTTTAAATTAAGAGCCATGTTACTTCAGTCTGATGACTTTTTAATCTAGGACTTGCAGTTGTTGTTCAGTATTAAAAAACGAAAAAGAGAAAAAAAAATTGTATGATACTCTTGCTTATATTTTCATATCAAAAAAGGAATACAATGCAAAGCATTTTTTTTTTGTGGCTTTTTGTAGTTTATAAGAGCCAGAATGTGTTTTGATAGCTTTGCTTATATGAGAAATTATAGTAAAAGGATGAGAAACCTTGGGCTTTTCAACTGTAAGCCATGAAATCTGAGACAGTGAACCCTTGCTTTGCTCAATGTTTTTTTCTTTCTCTCTCTTTCTATCTCTTTGTAGAAGTTTTGTTTTTAAATGTGTATTTCTAAGTATATTGAATAATAATATTAAGAATCTTTTTTTTTTAATCTGTGAAATTAACATGCTTGTGTATAGCTTTCTAATATATGAATATATATTATAAACAATTATGTTCATAACTTTTTCCCCATTGCAGGGAATGCTTTTTATTCCCCCCTTCTTTTTTCCTCCACCGGACTGAGTCTTTCAGGGACAAATACATTCAGATTGATGTTTTCAAATTTAAGTTGCACTCATAAATATGCTCCTTTTTTTTATATAAACGCAAGATATCCACTGAATATTCACAACCTTTTAAAGATCCCAGTGTCACATGACATCGCACTGAAGATTTTATAATATAAGACAGCACAGTCATAGATACCTCATGACTGCTTGTGTAAGTGTGTTGTCATCATTTAGTGGATTGTGACTAGTTTTGTTCATTTGATATACCCATCTATCATTGTGCATTCTGTGATTTTTTTTTGTCAGGACATATCTTAGTCTGTTTTTGTTTTTTGTTTTTTTTTTACCAAAGACAAAAAAGTGGTGTTATGTTTGCCGATCCATTATTCTTTCTGGGTTTGAGACCATTGTGTTTCTTCACAAGTTGTCCATGCTAGTGGCTGGTAGCTCTGACTCACCTTCCCAGTGCCTCAGATTACCTTTCAATGAGTTGGTCTTGTTGAGAATTGGGAACATTCTCCTCTAACTAACTAACAAGTGTACATTATTGTGAAAGATGGCATTGTTTGTTATATAGTTTACAACTGTCCTTGTATGACTCTCCGGTTATTTTTCTTTCGTACTTTTTTTAGTTTGACCTTTTTTTTATTTATTTTTTTGGTTGACCTTTTCATTTCTCTCTCTCGAGTGTTGTTTCCATTAAGTATATAAATGACAAAATAAAAATGAAAAAATAAAATAAAACAAAATAAAAATGCTGAAAAATTCTGTAGTAACAAATGTAGCTTGTATAAACCTATGGGTAAGGTTGAGAGAAAGTTTATTTTTTTCTCTCTAACCAGGAGAAAGAGGCTTTCAGCGGCACAAGCTGGACTTTGTCGCCACTTGAAGACAAGATGTAATTAAATTAAACCACATCTCTGTATCTCAAGGGACTTGATTCAGTATGAAGTAAAAATTAATGTATGGAATAAAAATTGTTTCTCCTGCTGGGACTAAAAAAGGTATTTGTATTTTGCAGAGAATTCAGTAAAGTTACTGGCTTTCTTAGTTACACAGATGTCCTGGTGTGATTTTTATTGTGTTTTGTCCCTCAACTTGACTGCAACATATCTGTGTGTTCGTGTTATTTATTCAGTATATCTAAACCAAACATTTTCCTGCTCAAAATGTTTAATTGCAGAAGCATAAGTACAGAATTGTTGTAATTATTATTATTATTATTATTATTATACAGATCTCAGGCTGTGGTCGTTACATGTCTTAAAATTCAGGTATACACACAAGACTTTATCACTCTGTGTAGAGGCTTTACCATGCTGTGTAGCGTCGCACCACAGAACCTGTGGTAGTGAACAAACATGTATTTGACTGAGTAAAATATTTAATCATATTCATCACACAATCATACAACCTTTTTTTTTTGAATATTATGCAAAAATTACTTCTGTTTCTTAAAATATAACATTGAATTAACTGTAATTAAGTTATTACACGAATATTTGTGACAAGCTTTTTGTTCAGCCAATCAGAAGGCTTTCAGGCGCTTTCTGCCGCGTGCACAGCGCCAGTAATATATTGAACCGGAAGCTAATCTTTGATGAATTTTCGAGTTTAGAGAGTGTAAATAATCGAGATTTCTTACCTTTCATCAACGGCCTACACAGCCAAAGCTCCTAAAAGATATAGTAATATAAAGAGACCGAAAACAGCAGAACATCAGTAAAGATTTTCATGGTTTAGGGAGGTAAGACCTTCACAACGGTTATAAACCAATCCTGATTTCTTCGTTTCTCGTTTGCTCCCCATGGTTAACCCGAAGTAGCAGGATTGTGGAAAGATGCACATGTTTAGATGCTAACATCGCACAATATTCTTCTGATAATAACATCCCTCTGTTTAGAATTCTTTATTCTTCATCGTTTATCCCCCTGTTAATATTTTTAGCTCCAAAAGTTTATTAAATATTTGTTGTAACGTATTTATTGATAGAATTGGTATTTACAGTGGTAATATGAAGAAGCATTTAGTAGCCTAGCAGGCTATAGTCTAAATCAAGGGTCTTTTTCAACCGTGGGTCCACAGCTGCACTGCAGGATGTGATGTTTGATCACAAATCTTTTTTTTTTCTTCATGGATAAAACAAATTTATAAGAAATCACAAAGTCAATTTAAATAAGCACCCTGAAATGAGACAATGCAAGAGCACCTTCAGTAGATATTAATGAAATAGCCTAATATTATTGAATAAACAGATTTAGCAAATGCTCTGGGGTTTTGAGTTGGAGAGATGCAGCCAATCAGATGTTTGTTGGTCTGTCAGATGTGTTTAGTCTACGCTGCAACGCCGGAGTTTTTGTTCGGTGCTGAGTTATGCTCCTTCTCGAGAACCATTAACCAACAACGACACGACGTAAGCAAGAAGTTCATTATGCAGTGTAGACAAATTTACTAATCCAACTTGTGAAATCGTGAAATGAGATGGGTTACAGTGGGTTAGTTATTGTAAAGTAAACACAGACTAGATTCATTTTAAAATAAGCTTACAGTATATGCATATATATATATATATATATATATATATATATATATATATATATATATATATATATATATATATATATATATATATATAATTACAATTATAATTACAATATATGACTCTGCGAATCCATAAAACAGATGCATACAACTAATTATTATTATTATTATTTATATTTTTAATCTCAACGTGTTCTTTCTTATGATGCATAAATCTCAATTTTAACAATAAAAAGTAACATACAGGTAGTGATACATGTGCAAAATCTTTATCATAATATGCTTAGTTTCTATTAATATCGAAGGCTGTATGATCAATAGCTTTGCTTGACACGTTTTGTCTCGAGGGTCTCTGCTCCATTTCTCTGTCGCCTATAGGTCCTTATCCTGCAAAATGTTGAAGCCTAAACTATCCCCTTTGAATTTATGTATTTAATAACCTTTAAGTGGCCTATGTAAAAAAGGTTTATTTTATTTTTTTTTTTTTTTTTTTGAGATTAAAAAACAACTGAATTTGAGATTACCCGAACCAAACTGAATTGCATTGTTGTGGAAACTGCAAATGCTTTTGAAGAGACAATGAATCCTTCTGGCCACAAGATGTCGCCATTGATCAATGTTTAAAAGATTTTGTGACGGGCTATGTTGCCTTTATTTGATTTCATTCACCCGCTTCTTACAGTGAAACTGTAAGATACCTGAACTAATCGCTGTGAGCTGCGTTAAACCATACTTTCATACTGCATAAAAAAATTCGACATAAGTTACATATTCAGACTCTTTGATTAGACGTTAAGTTGTATTGTATTGTGTGTTGTATTAAATTAGTTTTTGTACTGAATGCATTTTAACCAGCTTGGTCACATTATTCGCTGTTGGCATATGTACACAAGATGTAAAATTTGTAATGCTCAAAATAGGCTACTTCCATCACATATAGATTCTAGTCACACGTGAGAATTTTTTATTTCATATGCATATTTTTCCCCATATCTCAAGACATGAAGTTGTCACATAACCTATAGTATTTAAATGATGATCCTAAGAAGTATTATCAAACAAACTGATATGTATCGTTTAAATATTGTATAAAACTAAAATATAAGCTTAAGTATTTTTGAACGTCTGTGATGATCAGAAAGAAAGTCACAACAATGATATTATTTCAACGTTTAATCAACAGGTTATTTAAATCAAAAATACATTATAAATGAATACAACAAACGAAAGAAAGAAAGAGAATCAAAGGCGCACTTTGACACTGAACGAATTTGCAGTTAAAACTTACATAGGCCTACCGATTAATAATTGCGAGCCACATGTACTATTAACAAATGAACAGATAGCTTATTATATACACTTATTTTTCACAAATACCATTGAATATAATAAAAACTTTGAAACATTTCACAAAAAAAAAAAAATCAAAAGCTCGTATGATAACAGATCCAATCATTGCAGTAGGCTAAACTCATTCTGACGGTATTTCTGCTAAAAAATAAACGGAAACAACAGCAGTTTCTTTCGAGTAAACCAAAATGTTTCTTTTAAGATAGGTTGTTTTTGGTTATTTTATTTTATTATTTTTATTAATTTATCACCCATAAACATGTAATAATCATCGATAAATAGACTGTTAGTTGCGGATAATTTGGTTATAATGTCCAATCCAGATTGGATAATATGATTTATTTCTATGTATCAATAAAAAAAGTTTTCGTCGTGACATATCGAAAGCATACACATGAGTTTTTTTACTATCAGGTGAATATGGTATAGCCGAACTGTGATGGTTTCAAAGATTAAATATAAATTTAATTTTTAAATGAACCATGCGCGTTAATACATCCCATTCTTGTATGCTTGAAAACTGCTATCACAATGCAAAAAAAAAAAATCCGTGCAATAATACATTCAGGCTCATAACTGCATCATCTTGAGCAGGCATTTATAATATGTCGCTTGTAACCCGCGTATTGGTCAGCATTGGCTGCAACACGGGTGTTTTTTTTTTTTTATGTTTTGTTTAGCAAATTTTAAAAATGAAAATTAACATTTGAAATGTATCTTTGTTTACCAACACATTACCTGAATTTATTTAGGGCTCGATATAATTTACATGAGCTACAATAGTTTGTCATCACTGATAATTGAGGGTGACAAAAAATATAACGGGCTCTAACAAAGGCAGCCTATACCATAAAACATGTGATGATACATGTGAAAATGCGTTTATAGCCTGTCTACTGGATCTTATTATCTCCCATATAGAAATTTGCGTCGCCTTAAGTGTCTCCAAAGAAGAAATTGACGCAAGGCTCTTATATAATTTAACGTAAGCAAGTAGATTTAATTTTACATCTATCAATATGTGTTTACCGTTTGAAATCGTTGCAGGCTATCAATCAGTTTCTTTTGAGAGATCATTCGAAGATTTATATAAATGGAAGCCTTGAAAGATAAATGAATACATAATCGAATCGAATTATGATAATAGATTATTTTGAATGTGTGAATGTTCACGTGGAATTATTAAATCGTTACATTTGTTTCTGCACGAGTTTGCGATAGAGCATTACACCACTAGATGTCGCCACATGTCACAGAAATGCATCACGGTGACTCAAATTTCATTTCCAACTTCGAAAGAATTTCTAGAGAATGAATGGCTGAGGCAATATTTAGAAATGGCTTGAAATATCATTTAGAATAGCTATATTTTGTTATTTCATTTACTGTCTTGTACGTTTAGATGGCCACGAGGTTATGTGTTCTACACGGAAAATAGAAATGTAGCCTGACGGTTAAATAGGGGAAGGAAACGTTCATAATATTAAAAAATACTTGTAAATACCCATCGTTTCATCTTAATTCTCTGTTAATCGTATAGCCTATGTGTGCACTGCATTCGCAGAGCTTAAAAGTGGAAAGAAAACATGAACGTATTTGTACTGAATTACCTGGAAATCAGCCTCTCTCTCTCTCTCTCTCTCTCTCTCTCTCTCTCTCGCTCTCTCTAACAAGTCTCTCCATATATTAACCTATTATGTATATTTATTATTTACTTCTTTATATTTATTGTGAAATGAACCAGAGAGAGAAAAGGGAGAGGAGAAAGTAAAATGAGCTGTAGCCTACGGCTCGCTTAAGACATTTTAGATTGTCTTGTTCTCATCATTTACGCGCGTAATTAAAGAGGCTGGATTACATATATATAGTGTGTGTGTGTGTGTGTGTATCTATCTATCCATATATATATATATATATATATATATATATATATATATATATATATATATATATATATATATATATATATATATATATATATATATAATATTATTCTGATGCCATAAGTGACCATAAAGACAGTTTATTACATTTTTCCTTTGTATGTTTATCTCAATTGTATTAATCTTTTCAATCTAATAACAGACCTGTGTATTTACAGGGACACGTAAAATAGCCTATACAAGATTTATATATTTCATAAACGTTAATCTAAAGTGGTGTAGGCTAACGGTTAAAAAGTGTGAAAGAGTCAGTGTACAAAAATCCTACAAATGCCAATTTCTCTCAGTGAAACCTCGATTTTTCTGAGCCTCGAAAACAGTCTGTTAAGACACTTTTGGACTATAAGGGTGTCATCAGGAATGGCCTGAAATCTCTTTCATTCTCCGCGAAGTCATTTGACTACATATCCACGCTATGTTAACGTTAAACTTGCTATATCAGCCTACTTAATCCAGAAGACCCCTCGATGACAAAAACTAAATAATGCTTATAATTCAATGCAAAATAACATATCATGAAAATAAATTAAGATTTGAAGATAACTGTCAGAATTCATTACCCATACATAATAGTTTTATATTAAACAGGGTTTATATTTTAACTCAGGACTTTATGGTGAGTCATTGATATATTTATAGGAGCTGTGGGAAAGTTTGAAATCCTTTTCTCAATAGGTTTTACATATGCATAAGTATGGTAATCGCGATCCTGCTGTGTTGCAAACAGTCGCAGCAGATCATACATGTGCTGCACAACTTCGGACCGTACGAAGTCGCCAAGACGAGGACATGCAGAGTCCAAGTAAGTCCTGTTTCTCTCATTGACGTCTGCTCGTATAAAGAGATAAAGCAGGGCTGTCTGAAGTTTGTTTAAGGCGGAAAGCATGCGGGCAGGACAGCACGTGTGTTGACCCATTGGGAGTAAATCTTTACGTGTGCCCGTCTGTCCACTTCTATTGGGTGCCAGATCAGTTGAGCAAAGGTTCACAAGATGAAGATCAGACGCTTTACGATTAGGAACTATGAAGAAGAAATGCCTAAGATTGCGCAAAAAGTTCTGGAAAAGATTCATGACTCGAAAGTGAACGCAATTATATTAATAGAAAGTGGATATTAGGCCTAATGATGACTTTGGCGGTAAGTTTTGACGACGATGATGTTTGTGTGAATTGCAAAGAAATTGATTTCGTTCGTCAATTAATTTTCTAATATTTGCCTCATGATTTCAGCTTTTCTTTTAGACTATTATCAGACTGTCCATGTGGGTTAAGGCAGCTAAAGAGAACTAAAGACACGATGCTTATTTTTGAATTACTATGTAGTGACAAAATATTCATAAAAACTGTTTTTTTCTGTAATAATAATGTGTTGATACTGTTAAGTGCATAGCAATTTTGCATAGACGACTTCCAATTGTATGCAAATATTTCCTTTGTCTAGTAACTAACTACAGTTGTAGTATCTTTTAACCGAAGGAGAGATGCTTCAGATGAATGATATGCTAATATAACACAATGCTATTTGTGCCTTTTTGTTTGAGCCGCTCAAATGTCTTTGTTCGCTTATAATGCTTTTGAATATTTACAGTGGTATTTTATAATATTTATATTTATCGACGGATCCTAAAGAATGAATAAGTAAGAAAAAAAAACGTTACGGATTGTTTAACCTTCTTTAAATGGATGAAATTATGCAAAAATGGACACAATGCTGTAACCTACAATACAATATAAAATCAGCATCGCGAAGAGCCCAATCATTCTGGCAAATGCGAATGAAATAAAATGGAACCAAAACAACACAGCCACCGTGAATGCAAAGGAAATTCAAATATACCTTTTAAATATGCATCAATATTAAAATAGGACCAAATAGACCAACTGCGGTGGAGATGTAAGAATGGCGGAGCAGCGTCTCATTATGCATGATGGGCGACTTCCCTGGCACAGAGTCTCCGCTTCTTTGCTGAATATGATCCAGTATTCACGGTCAAGAAAGGTTCTGCCTTTCAACAAAAACAGCAACTTACATATTCTTCCGAAAAAGAAACGAGCCACCTCGAAGCCGATGAGGGGAAATTACTCCGACCGCTGAAAGAAAGGCTGTGTTGGGGGATTTGCATATTTGATGCGCTAATTTCCCTGATGTATTTAAATATGGCTGCACGTAGCCGATAGGCTTGCTACGTCATTGGACGTGACCTCGTTGTAAAATCTAAACGTGAATTCGTTTTAGTCCAACTCAAGTGCCAGCAATAATTGAGAACTGTGAAGAATACGAATTGGGCAACATTATTTGGAAGCGTTCAGAATCTCAAATTAGGAAATGTTGTGTTAAAAATCTGATCCTGATCATTAAATAATACTAATAAAAAGAAAATATATTTCTATAATGACTATGACAACAATGTAGAAATAGCCTATGCATGGTGTGAATTGTTGAGTTTTTTGCCCCCCCCCCCCCCCCCCTCTTTTTTTGGGGGGGGGGGGTAGTCTGGTGATCCTGACCCCTTTTAATTAAGGTTTGAATTTAATTAAGGTTTGAAGCCCCCTTCATTGAAGGTCAAAACAATAGATCTGGAGTGCATATTCTCTGTTACATATGTTTCAAAATTGAGTAAAAGTAAATCAGTGCGCGCGCATTTAAATATAATGCTGGCGAACAGCAATCTCAGTCACCAGCTGAGGTAACTATAGCAACGGTATGCAGCACTTTTGGTTAGGATCATCATTGGATAGGGCACTGACAAAATTTTTATGATTGTTTCTAACATCATTATAAATTCGCATATCAAAAGTATGATGCATTATTTAAAAACAATTTTAGACAGTTGCAGTTGTAACTAGAAGAGCTAAAAGAGGACTGCCTGTAGACTATATAATTCCCACACTGCAAATATTGTTACGTGTAACCTATAGGCCTTCACACTCATGGCAGGGTTATGAGGCCCTATCCTGTACCTCCACGCGCACTCGCACATGAGGTTATGGTGGGTTTAAATTATATATATTAAAAATATAACTTTTCTCTTTCATTCTTTTTTTTCTTCTTTAATTGTTTTCCCCTTCACAAGCTATTAGGTATCAGTGTGCAAGTTTTCTCCGAGCTAATGATGTCCTCTCAGTGTCAGATGGCCACTGCGTTCCGTCAGTCAAAACGTGTTGGGCAGAAGCGCTCGGAGCAAATTCATTACCGCAGTCAATCCGTAACCTGGTCTGGGAACTCGGGGCTAGTCCACGCCAATAGAGGAACAATGCCTCCTCAGTTCAAGTCCAACAAAAGACCTGGCGAACTTGTTTGAATTTCAGAGCACGTCCTTTCTTTCACAGAGAGGACTGCCCCCTCCCGAACACCCTTCATGAAAAAAAGAAAGAAAAAAGAAAAGAAAAAGAAAGGGGGGGAAACATGCCGACCTTCCCTGCTCAACAGTGCACTTTTCTATTTGGTGCTGCAGACAAATAGGTTATGGGAAACTTCTCAACCCCTCCTCCCCCCCCCCCCCCCCCCACCCCCTCACTGGCTCTCGCTTATACGGTGGCTGTCGTTCTCGTGCGCTTGGACTGTGCTCTTGTGAGAATCAGAGCAGCTGAGACACGCGTAATCAACTGAGTATTAGCGGCAATTTTAAACCGAAAGCTCTCCGTGCACGCCGGCTTCTTACCTACAGCAGGAGTTGCATCTGGTCACGTCGACTTCAGCATAATAATAATAATAATAATAATAATAATAAAACATTTGCTCAAGTGAGTACATATGGAAACACTTCTCTTTCTCTCTTTCTTTTTTTTTCTTTTTTTTTTGTGGCCATTAAAAATACTACAGTGCTATTAGTTGGACGAATTAATTTTTTGGGGTGGATATTACAACGTCATAGATATTAACATATTTTGGACTTATCTAACACAAAGCACTTGTCTCAAGGCCAAAGTCTCGTGCAGTGATGCTGCAAGTAGCCTATACTAGCAGGTAACAAAGTATCACTACTTGTCATTGTGCGCAGGAGAATTTAGCATCTGGAACAGAAAACCTGCTTAGACTGCATGTCAATACATCAGTCACACCATTTATCTTCTTTCACACACATTTACATGAGATGCATGTGAGCTGTCATTGCTTCTAATTTAAACACTGTAATGTTGATCGAACCTCTTTAGGATTCTAGACAGAAGAAACTATTTTTTTTTTTTTTGTGGTGGTGGTGTTTCAGGAAACACAAGCAACTACATATAATGTCAGTTTTTTTTCTTTAAGCCTATACATAATATGTGATATTGCTTAGCTTCATTTGAGCATGTGAATGAAATGTTTTATTCACTCTTATAAATTTTACCAGTGCTTTGTGTGTGTTGTTTCTGTTTGGCTATGCTTTAGAAAGGAGGGATAGGTTTTTTTTATTTTTATTTATTTATTTATTTATTTTTTTTATTTTTTTTACTTATAGCTATTTATTGTCTAAATAGAGACTTTTGCAGCAAGGGCCACTGGGGCCAGTAATTGAAACTGCTGTGACATGATTCACCTAAACCAGTTAAGTAAGAATTGACCATCATATTAGATTAAATACAAAATGATGGCTGTCTTTTGACCTTGGATGTGGCCACAATTAGAGACCTGTAAGGCAAGAGTTCAGTTATTTGTGCATGTTACTGTACAGGCCTACAGAACACCTTGTGTGCTGACATCCATATGTCCTGATGTGTTTCAGATAATCTGCAGTTAATGAGAACGTGTGAAAATGAATTGAAGACACATTGTATAAGATCAGTGACAGATCATTTTATTTAGTATGTTTTTCAACTTTACAATGATAACACTCACACACACAGAGAGAGAAAGAGAGAGATTGTGCTTAGAGTCCCATATTATGAAATCCACACAAATGCTTTAAAGACATCATCACGTTTTGATTGATAGGTTTGTTATCCACTTACTGCACTCAATTACAGTTCTCACGGCACAGAAAGTATGTAATCAATTTCAAATGTGAGAGCATCAACATATGCTAGCAATAGAAACCACCTTACTCTGTCTAGAGAGCAGCTGCTATACATACCTTTGTGTGTTGACATGGCAATGCCAGAGGAACGATCGCAATAATCTTGTCGCCGGCGAACACTGCATGTATTCAGACGCACTGAAATTTGAAATCCTCGTGATCCTGGGTGATTGGCATTGCCTCTCAAATATTTCCATCAAGTATTCTCGTCGTTGAAAATATGTCATGCGAGCAGCAAAAAGGATCGGCGCTTCAAGGGATGCAAACGCACTCTGGAGATTTCTAATGACATCATCATTATCATCACCTTGCACTCCCGTGGTCCGAGACCTTTGACCTTCTCTGGCTGGTCCATATTTTGGTATTGGAAGCCCGTCCCCCCGCTTACCCCCTCCACCCCCCACTCCTCGAGATGTGGCCCTGTTCCCTCTCTCAGACCGCTGGCAGCAGCAACACAATCCTCCTCTCGTCTCTCTCATAGCAGCTCTCAGGGATCTGTGGCATTACCGATCTCCTCCGTGCACGGACAACCTGCCACCCCTCGGCCAAAAATAAAAGAGAGATCTCTCCATTCAGTGCCGACACAAACGCGATGTTATTTCCGCGTGCACTTTTTTCCTCTGGAATCGGATTTTTCCTTTGTATAATCTCGCTGCTGGTTCCGTGGGATATCTATCGCTGCTGCTACGATTTAATAGAGCCAAAGGAGCCTTTTGTGAGATTGGGAGGTAATTTGCAATGCAAATGATGGCCTATGCGAGGATGACTGCTTCTTATTCGACCGGCTCCCTTACTCCAACTCGCATATTGTTTTAACATTAACTGCTCCGATGTCAAATGGATTATAGCTTCCGTTTTGATCCTCATTACCCTGTGAAGAAGCTGTCATTTATTTTTGTTGCGAGCATACCTACTTTTAAGAACTACAAATGACAATTGTGAAGTCCTGTGCCTATGTTTTATTGTTTTAGCAAGTTCTTCACTTGGATTTATCCACTGAGGTGTCCGGGGATTGCTGTTGTGGAATTGGAAGCGAGTTGTTATCTTTGGTTATCTAGCTGTATGAGTATGTTCCACTTCATAAAGCTAGATAACCGAAAGTAAAAACTGCCTCCTGGCTCATCGAAAACTCTGGATGCCTAATGACACGAAGATACAAAAATACATTGTATTATATTAGGCTATCTGCCACTATCAAGAGATCTGTTAGAACACAACGTCAGACAATAATGTATTATTATTATTAGTAGTAGTAGTATTACTGTATTTATTTATTTATTTAAATTATTATTTTAGGTTGCATATGGTGTTACGCTGCTTTGAAAAGTAGTAGGCTATATGCAGTTTCTACTAAACGCTAGCGTGCAAAAAAATATTGTAAACATTAACGCAAGTAAACAAAAAAGTCAGCTTCCTTTTTCCTTAAGTATGGTATTGTTTTACCCAACAGGATAAATTAATAGATTCGCAGAGGTTAAATTAATAATACTCGAGTTTGTGTGGTCTCACCAATTTACTGAAAACTGACACGTGAAGAGAGAGGAACCCACGTGCTCACTATTTATTTCAGCTCGGTCGCCTTTGGCCAGGAAACGGCGCTGGCATCCCAAACAGAAATAATTAGGACATATAGAGAGAGCTGACAAAAATGAAAAGGGGTGGGCACATGGGGAGCGAGGGGGTCGGTCCTCCTTAATTGATTCCGTTAAACGGAGCGCAGTAGATGTGAACGTCTGGACGCTCCCATTCCCACGCTCGAGGGCAAGTGGCAATGCCACGGCCCTATCCAGAATATGACAGACAGCGCCGACGGGCTGGGGGGCTGGGGGCGACATGGGTCATGAAAAGATGTCAAGTGCACCCGACTCATCTGCATCCCTTTAGAAAGTGGCGACCGTTCCCAGCATCAGCAGACGCGGGCCCCAAAGCAGGAACAGTAGTCTAACGGCTGTGAATATCTCACAGGCATGATAGCTGTAGCTACGCTGCTACTGCTGAGGTGAATTGTTTTTTAAGTGTGGGAATAACAAGGCGTGTTTATGTAAAAGAAGTAGCGTATTGAGCTTGAAGTTCTGAACCATAGATTTGCAGCAACTCTGCATTAGACCGCGTTGAAACATGACATCACCCCTATTGTCCTCAAAGCCTTGCATTTGAACTTGACAAGTGTGAGATTTTTTTCTTTTTCTCTTTCGTCTGGCTTAACGCCCTCTCATTATACCGTATTTATTCTTTGCAATAGACCTTTAATAGGCCTGTAGGTCTACGCTGTTATGATTTTATTTGTCGTGTTTTTTTTTTTTTTTTTTTTTTTTATGTTTTTTAAATAATACGATATTTTAGAGGCCTGTAAGGCAAGTTAGTTGAAGACTTTTTTTGTAGGGTTAGCACTGATTAGCTAAATCAGCAAGCCTTAAAAAAAATTCTGTCTTCAACCATACAGCATCGTTTCTGTAACATTATCAAGAAATTAAACACCTGCAATGGTAATTTCATTCAGTCTTAGAAACATCCCATAGCTTTAAACACATTTTAAAACGAAATAATTGTTTTATTATCTAGCCAACAGCATGTTTTTAAACAAATAAATCAATTAAAATATGTTACTGTTGTTGTTACTGTATTTGTAGTTTTACTTTTCAAAATTATGATCTATTTAAAAAAAGCTTTGTTTAAATGCCTGACAACCTAAAGTAGTTTTCATCCCCGGCTCATGTCTGTGAAAACCTGTAATAGCAGGGCCTTATGTGTTGCCAAGAATAATAATAATAATAATAATAAGAGAGAGAGAGAACGTGATATTGTCAGGCAAATACCAGAATCTGTTGAGAAAAGACAAAAACATGCTTTTTACTTATGTGTCATATAAAATTAATTAGACATTTTCTCCAGTTTTTTTTTTTTTTATTTATTTTTTTAGTTTATTAGTATTATTGCATCACAAAACCATGCATATTTCCATTAACACAGCAGTCGAAACCTTCATAATTCCTCTAATGTGACATGTCCTTTTACATATCCAGCGCTTGCTATGAACCAGGACTTGACAGTCAATCTATTCAAAATGTCCGCAATGCAATTTAATGTGTACTGTTGAAAGGTTGAATGTGGTGTTCAATGTTTGCAAATCATTTTTGAGATCACTTCTTTCATTACTAAGATACCACATGCTTTGAGTGATAGAAATGGGTCATGTTTTTTTTTTTTTTTTAAGAATATCAGTGATACTAGAGAAGACAGCGCTGCATGCTATAAGCCAGTGCTTTCACTTTAACATATAAAATACATAGTTGATAAATTAGCTATTATAATTTTTTTGTGTGTGAGGATTTACACCTGCTAGATCATATCTTGATGTAAAAATATAATCTCTGTTTTTGAGGTTTTTATAAAAAATGAGTAAAGACACATCGCTCTGAGCTTCAACTAAATATTCAGCATGTTTAGATGATTTAGGACCTAGATTGAGCTGAACTCCTAGGTTCCTTTTGAATATTAATTTTTATGTAGTAGGCTGGCTGCCTGCAGCTCTATGAATGAGCCGTTTACTATTGTGTGTGTCTTAGACAGTTCAGACATATTGCTGTCCTGTAATTGGCTGAATACTATAACCATGGCGACCATGGCAGCTTATCTGTATTCATTGGGCAAGCAATCTTCATATTTTTGGCTACTCCGCATCCTCCGCCTGTTCTCAGCCACAAACCTTTCACAGCGCTTCTGCACAGTTGCCTTTAATACTGTGCTCCTCTCATCGAATTGTTAGCATTTGGGGAATTGACATCGTTTCTGTTTATTTTCTTGAATATAGTTTGTTTTGCTCAAATTTTAAATATATATATATATATATATAATCATTGGATGCTTAGTCTATTTAGTTTTTAACTTCCTGAGTGTTAATTGTTAACATGGCCTGTGCTCTTTCGCATTTGGAGAGAAAATAGATGCAAATGTAAATAGCATAACTAGCCATATTCAAAGCCAGTGGGACACAACAAGTAAGATGAAATTTAATTAGATTTTTTTTTTTTATAACATGAGTTATACAGAGAGATTTAAAAGGGTTGTGTTTTTTTTTTTGTGTTTTTTTTTTTAGTTAGTGGTTCCATCACTGAATTCAAATAGGCAGTCTTCTGTTCATGTTAGATCTGTTTATCCAGTTCTTTATGTATTTATATATCTCATTTTATGATGAGAAAGCTTATGGTTAAGCTTTTAGTCCCTGGGCGCAGATAAGAGAAGTCACACAATTTTACAACAACATTCAGGTTTACTTTCAGGTTGTATGTCCCACAAGTTACATTTAGTTTGACACACAAAGTGACATTTAGTAAATAATTTGCCGCATATTGATACTTTTTACTGTGTTGTGATGGGATAAGTGCAGTAGCTTTTTCTCTTTTATCTCCCACTGGTTTCTTAAGAAGCATTTCTAGATTCAGTAACCTTATGTGCATGTGTAAGTTTACTTCCTACAAACTAATGGAATAAAGGGGTGTAAAATGTGCTGCGATGTTAAACAAGCAGATACATGTTGGCACAGAGCATCCTGTAGACCAGCCCCTTCTCGACCAGGTCACATGTACAGTGTTGTCCCCGCTGGTTGGAGTCGCTGTGGCAACAAGGGTGATCTCACATGCGTATGATGGCAATGTGCAAAAGCAGAACAGGTTCCATGTACTTGTGTGTATTAGTAAGAGGTAGATTCTCTATGCTTGTATGTGCTTGTGTGTGTTTGCATCCAGATTTGTCATGGTGTGTGTGTGCAATTAGGAACATCAATGATTCAGCAACAATCTGATATCTCGCACTCAAAGCTTGATTTATCAGAGTCAATGCACAGTTCTTTGACATCTCAGAGAAGCAGACCGGTCTAGTACCAAAATGTTAGTTCAAATAGAACAACCCTGCAGCATGATTCATGGAGCAAATTAACCTCAGTGTCAAGATTTAGAAGCAGTACAGTGATTGCAAAAATGATATTTTACCCTTCGTAACATGAGTAAATTCTCACAAATTGTAATGGTCAAAATGCCACAGTTCAATCCTGCATTTAGTAGTTCAATCTTGACTTAAACTTCAAACTCAGTTCAGTATGAGACTCAGTGTTTTTTAAGTGACTGAATTATTGATTTAATCTATTGTGTAATACTACTGTTGATTTTGTCAAATATCTATCATTGTGAATTATATATCATGTAATATGTCTTGTCACAATGAGTGTAATTGGTAATTGACAGATAATGACAGTTGTAAAATGGTACAAGATTGAATAATATTATTTTTTACTCTAAGCCAGAAGCAATCTAAGTAATAACAGTGCTGTGACACTGTATGCATTAGTGGCGTTAACTACAGCAGCTTGACTGAGGATGTCTGTTGTCTGCTGAATTTAGATTATGCAAATTCTCAGGGCTATAAATAAGTCAATAACTGTGTCTCAAATACCCCTCAGAACTCGAATCTGATGAAAGAGCCAAATGATGCATGTCATGCCAATGAGAAGCTTGACAATATTATTTACCAAAAAAAAGTATAATTTAAAGCCTACATTCTTTACAAAATAATTTTTACTTAACAGGATTTTTTTTTTTTTTTTTTTTTACGTTTTAAGGATCTGTTTGAAGGAACCTATTTTTAAATATGTTACCAGAAATTTTTCAGGAGTGAATAATGCAGTTTAAATCTGGCTTTATATTGAGTTTGTTTTCTGAAAAAAACGTTAGGCCATTTACCGTAATAATCAAGTCAGGTGAAATCATTATAATTAGGGTTGTGCCACCTAATTTCTTAGAAAATCTGTGCAGAGATTCTCTATGCACGGTAACACGGGTTACTATCCAAAGGCAGCATTTGTCATACATGGCAGTAATGTTGCACAGTGAAGTGTTGCACATTAGCATACTCACATTTGAATCGCTCCATTCTGTGCAAATTTAATGCATGCGGACTCATGCATATATGCGGACGCTCTAGACTCTCTGCTTAATATCCTTATTAGTGACGTGGGAATTAAAAATTTATCATGCAGGTGGGGTAGGTTAAGGGTGCCATACAATCTTCCTAGAATCGCATTGCAGACTCTGAGTAGGGAGGAGGTGGGCTGGGCTCCGTCAGCGCAGTAGCATTTCCTTCAAGGTGCCACCATCTTAAAGAATTTAGCAGTGGTGAGCATGCGAAAAGGATAGACCTAAAATGTCCGCTGGCACGCTCTTGATTACCTCGTAATTTTACCCACCTCGTATGTTCCAATAACTCACCACCGCATTCGCATAACCATGCTCGCCAATTATGAAATTAGCTAGCGTCTCTGGCAATGTGCATGTCTAGAAACCCATTTGCATGCATAAACCCGCCCCTTTTTTGTCAGCTACATATGCGAATTGCTTGTGGCAAGCCTTGTACTTATCCGGCACAACACGTCCCATATTCCAACACAGCATGGTATCGTCTGCATTTCACCCACTTTGTATTCATCTTTAGCTGTGTGCGATTAGAAAATTCTGCTTGAATATTTATTTGCCCTACGTAGAATTGTGGCCCTTGGCTGAAGCTAAAAAGAAGGCCAGATTCTTGTAAATTTAACGCGTTTTGATATGTTTCAAAAAGATTGTGTTCAATGTGACACCCATCTCGTTAATTGCTAAAGTCATTATTAATATAAAGTGATCATCAACTTAACATTAAAATACCCTTTTGGCAAATTTAACAAACATTTCAATGGAAATGCTGTCATAACATTTGCACAGCAGAGGTGTGCCTTATTGCTCGCTGTCTTTAGAAGAAGGAGTCACTCAGAGGAATTGCTATTCCTCACTCGGGCTCCACTCCATTCCACTGTCTTAATTATTTCAAAGGTGGCTGTCTGGAATAGAACTCGCTGTATGACACTTCCATTTGCATTACCTTTCATCTCTGCGCGTCCTCTTGGCACTGCCGAGGCAGGAGTGCTAGAAATGACTCTTAATGCTTACCTCCTTGTGTATCTCCCCCATACAGACGCACAAAAACATATAGAACGCTTTGTAGAAGCCTTGCATAATGCCAAATGCGTGTTACACTTGCAAATATGTACTAGAACTGCAGTTAAAAGTGTATGTAGGTATACTTCTGATTTATGGTGATCAACCATTTGAGAGGGTAAAATAAGTGCTAATAATAGAAGGTCAAGCAAAGCATTAGTTTTATACATTCTCATGTTGAAATGTGCTACATTCATCCATCAGCAGGACTGACACGACTGTCATAGAGTGATGGGCTTCCTTTGAATTCAGTGTGGAGGAAAGCATCAAATAGACATGATATTACAGTGCAGAGTGGCAGCGAGGCATTATCGTGGAGAACGGACAGTTGCAGGAATCACACCGCCGTGGTCCTGTGTTATCCTGGTTCGGACAGAGCTACTGCATGACTTTCTACAGATGCCAACCAGCAGGGATGGGATAATGAGGTGGCATTGTTGGAGATCCATTTCACGTGTGTGCATCAGTTGTTGTCAGTTAGGGATTTGTGCATGTGTTTATATATTATCCTGCCGCACACACGTTTGTTGCAAGTTTCGCACGTACCTTTATCTGCACAGAGTGTTCCGAGACAAAAGGTCTGTGCAAATGTCCTCTTGAGCCTGCCATGTAGACTACCGTCACCCGGTATATCTGAGAAGTGTTAATTAGCGTGAAAGTGGGCAACAGAGGTGTCAGCACAACTCCCTCCTTCTGGCACCCACCCACCCACACACACACTTATACCTGATGCGTGCAACCTACCTCCACCTCAACCAGACCGCTGTTACGAGAGCCGACCGAATGTAATTAAATTCCTGCATGTTTTAGACTCAAGCCTGTCAGTGGCTAATGGGAGGAAACGAGAGTATCTCCTGCACTAACCGTGCTTAGAAATGAGATAAGAAAGTGGAAAGGTTGGTGGCGTAGATGAAAAGGACAACAATTTAAACAATAGGCAACAATCATTCACATAGTTACAGTTGTTTCGTGCCACGTGGCTACACACGGCATTATCCACAGCTGGACTGATGTTTCTTTTGTTTCAGCTGAAATATAGAAGGCTGTGTTTCCGTCTGGTTTTAAGACGCCTTTTCATTGATCCGAGAAATACTGTATCCACCTGGTATTAAAATGCATTTCAGATGTCTCTCCTGTGACCAGTTGTTTTTGGATTTCCTCGAGACACTTCCCTCTTATTTCGTCACACTCTACATAAGCTTTGCGGGAGTGCAGAGTCTGGTGTACAAGTAGGATTTACTGAACGAAACTTGTGTATGCAAAACAAATGAAAAGGATAAAGACAGCAGCTACAATTTCGACCACAATCAGCGTGTTTTTGTACAGCGTAGCAGAGTTTTACTCGTGTAGTGCACTTCCTCACAACACGTCCCACAGTGATTGTATATTGTGTTAGTGGGAGGTCTTCTGTGGGTTTTCAAATGTATTTGCCCATATTAACGTCTACATTATGAAAGCAATCCGGTCAAATTTCGACTTCCTCTGGAAGAGGTCGAAAGTGGCCAAGATTAAAACATTTTAGACCCTGTTTACTCCTGTATTTAGCATTGTTCACTTGCGATAGCATCAACGAAAATCTTAAACTTCAGGTATCTAAACACTAGACTGCCATTGTGCCGTCGCAAAAATATCCTTGGTTATTTTAACCAATCACCAGTGTGGTTGTATGTGTAAGAAGGCGTGGGCTGCGTTTGTGAACGCTTGTATGCATGATCGTTCCTAAGTGTTTTTGTTTGTAGCTGGTCATGATCCGTGAGGTGTATGGCTATGAGTGTGTGTGTGAGCTCTTGCTTCTCAGCCATCAGATGTAATGCAGACTGTCAGCTAGGGAATCATACCTGGCTCCATGCTAGAGCAGTCGGCCTTCATATATATATAGTCCAGTAGCCACTGGTTGTCAGGACTGAGGTGTTGGCAGAGGGATCCAGTGAGTGCAGACGTGTGGAGAGAGTGGGGTGGGGGATGGGGACGACTCAAACACTGCCAACATCAAGAGCAAAAATGGACCTTGGTTTCACCGTATTGTAGGCGATACATGCGCATGGAGACTTGGCTTTGTAGCATAACTGCTCAGCTTAATTAATGCTAACTGTGACAGTTTTTTTTTTTCCTGAATGTAACAAATAACATCAGTGCGTGATATTCAAAAGATATGGGTTATACAGTAACTTATTTGCACAGAGTGTGCTATTATTAGCATTTTGAAGTAGTATACATTTTGTATTGTATAGGAACATTCAATTGTGACTGAGTACCCAAGAGAAAACATTCTCACAAATGAGATGAAATGCTGTCTATCTTTTGTTGCATAGTATTTTGCAAAAACCAATGATTGTGTGCTTTTTTTTTTTTTTTTTAATAAATGTATATTTTTTATTGGAATTTGCTTTTTGTTTCTGCTTTTTTTTACATGTGAATTTAGCACAAAAGCTGCCAAGATTGACTCAGAGAGAATAATGACCAAACAACAATCATGTGATTGAACCATGCTCAAAATATTAGTTTATTTATTAATTTGTAATGCAGTAAAAAAAAAACTAATTTTAAGTCTTGTAAGGGCTTATGACATGAGAGGGGTGCAAAAAGTCTATAATAAATATATTTTTAGTCATATGTGGGGTTATGAAGTGAGAGGGGATTTAAAAGTCTCAAAGACATCTACGTTAGTCATAGCTAAATGTAATAAAATATTATTAGCCCATGTGAAAAAGAAAATGCATTTCAGGATGTATTGTATAGCAGCAGTGACTAAGTCAAAAGCTCAAGCCATACAGACACAGAGGCTTAAAAAAAGCTGACAGCTGTCACTCTGCCTCTGACATGTGTCTAGCTTTATATGGACACGGCCCTACACCGCTCTTTGAGAGTTTCTGTAGATAACACACTGCAAAGGTTTACACAAAAAAAACTTTAAAAAAAAAAAAACTATATGGTTCAGAGGAGTCTTCCTTATTGTGTTGTAGTATACTGAAAGACAATCACTTATGCTAAGAAATATGCACAAAATATCTATGCATTTCATAATACAATTTGATAAAGCTTACAGCTAACGGTTGCATGTTTGCTTCTTGCTGCACAAATCAAAAACCATTCAAAACTTACTGTTAAGCTGTCAACATCTGCAAACTACAGAGTTATTTACACACACGTGTATGTGTATATATATGCCTAAATATTTCGAAAGAAAATTCTAATGTCTGGATCAGTGCGACAGTAGAGCAGAGCAGTACTGTGTGTGTGTGTGTGTGTGTAATGGTATATTTATGGTTTATGAGGACACAGATGTGTATAATGACATGGGTACTACAACGTAAACATGGTTTATAGGTACACTTCCTGTGTCCCTGTAAAACAAAAGGCTTAAAAAGCGTACAAAACAGTGTTTAATGAAATTCAAAAATTGTCAGGTTGGTGTAGGGTGATAGAAAATACAGTTTGTACAGTATATAAACCCTTATACCTATGGAGAGTCCCCATAAAGCACAAATGCAAGTGTGTGTGTGTGTGGTGTGAGAGAGACTCTAGGGAATGAATAGCTGCAGAGATCTCGGGCTCTGCTGGCCAGAGACGTACTTTGAGGTGACAGTCATGCAGCCTCTGCCAGTATTCTCCCATACACAGGGATTGTTTGAAACAGAAAAAGTCATTTCATCTGAAAAGTCACCAGTGATGAACCCCCTCCAGGTTAATGCAATGCTGGTTAAACCAGCTGCAGCAACTCATGGGCAGAGTGTCTTTCTGGAAATCCAGAGATCATATCCTACAAAGATGGAGGGCAGTAGACTCGATTTCATACTGGTTTAAACTCTCTCCTTCACGATCATTTAAATGAACACATATTTATATATGCCATAGACACAGCAACGTGACAGTACTGCTCTGAGATTCACACACACACAGTCGTAAACACACACACTTAACAGCATGTTGTTCAGTTGTATAATGTTTTTAAAAAAAATTGTTTTTTTTTAGGATATATTCACATTAAAATTCACAGACAGACAGTTTGCATGTAAAAATGTTAAGTGTGTCTGCATAACACACATAAGCCAAATGCCAAATCATGAAAGTATAAATCATTTATGGTGCATTAATGTCATAAACACAGCTGGATATTCGCTTGAATCAGAGTGTACAATCATTTTAGCATGTTTAGAGATTTAGTCAAGATTTATTTATTTATCTTTTTTTTTTTTTTGCAGGGCTGAAGGAAAGCGTGACCATCACTTACCCACTGGAATCGAGCAGGAGGAAACTGTTATCAAATGATTAACCAAAATGAAGTGAGTTCTCAGATTAATCCAAATTTCAAAATCAACCCAAAGCATAGTCTATAAATATATTTGTAATCCCTGTTATTTTATCTGACTTATTTATAGTTGCAACAAAGCATGCTGGATTTAAAAGTCTTGATTCTCGTCATTTCTGACAGTTTTCAATCAGACAATCCTTCATAAGCACATAAACTGTATCTGGGTACTTTAGTGTCTTAATTTTTCAGATGCACTTTTCAAGTTCTGTCCATTTCTTTTTACGTTCTTTGAATTCTTTTTCATTACATTATAATATGTATTCACACCCAGACAGTACATATTAAACTTTTGCTTAATAGATTCTGAATCTGCATACATGAAAAACTGACCAGCAAAGTTTGCAAATATAAGAAAAGAAAAAAAATGCTAGAAAATGAGCAGTTAGTGCTAGTGTGCATGCTATGAGTACACCATTCCTGTATATCAGCAGCACACAGGCGACGCCAGGCTGTTTTATGCATACTCTGTGGCCCCTTCTTTCTTGTGCCTTGCTGTGGTGTGATTAGCTTTGGCCCTGAGGAGCTAATGAAGTCTGCTGCCTGCGTTTGCATGATTACAGTTGGCTGCGGCACAAAGGAAAGAGCCCACGAGGACAATAGATGTCACTTTACAGCATGCCAGCCCATGCTTCTGCTGTGTATCAAACGTCCTGTATCACTATGTTTTATGTGACAAGTTTGAATGCATATGGTGTTGTTAAATTAAATCTGTACTGGACTCTATTCAAGAGCAGTTCAATATAACAAAACAAGATACAGTATACCGAAAATGTATGTTCATGCATGTCGTTGAACGGTTTAGGTTTTATCAATAATATCAATATTTTCATTTGAGAAGTAATTTGATTCATTGAACAATCCCCACCTCCCACAATTTACAGCACTCAGTCTCTTATATAACTATTCTGTTTTCTGTCTCATTTTCAAGAAGCTAGTTAACCATTCATGACTGCAGATGATGAAGCATTTTTGCAGTCATTAAATATCCAAACATCTTCAAGTGGAGCGCATAACAGCGACGTGCAATGTGGTTGTAAACGGCATCATCCTTTCCCTCTCAGAACAAAGAATATGCGCATGGTAATGCCATGCAAATGTATGCAGATTTCAAACAGCAAGGGGGAGGAGTTGAGAGGGGAAGCAGAGAAGAGGCTACAGATTAGGTTTACAGCAAACACTGGATGTTTACATATATATATATATATATATATATATATATATATATATATATATGCCAGATTTGAGGTTAAAATACATCAAAATGTCATACATATTAATTTCATTCCTTTGCATAAACCATCGGACCTCTTATTATATAATCTACATATACTCTAGCGCACCCAAACCCACAAGAGATAGGGTTTAATCTCAAATAAGGATCAGCTGTATCGCCGGGGAGATGTTCTTGGCTAGAAATTTTGCTCATTGCTGCCTCCTTTATCAGTTCTTTTATTCATCACAGTGCTTGAGAAGTAATGATGTAACATCACTGTTGCATTTTCAGACTGATATATTTAAATACAAAAAATATAAATTAAATAAGAAGTGTTAGTATAATACTTAGAGGTGTGAAATAACATAACCCAAGACAATTTATTGTCCGGCTACAAATAGAGGTATAGAGATTTCTTTAAATAAATTGTTAACGAATAATTTCTTCCCCTGATGAATCTAGGTAGTGAATTTCAATAAGATTTTTTTTTCAGCCTGATAAAATTTTGGGTTAAAAAGAAAAAATGAGGTCAGTGCTTCAGCTTGATCAGAACTGATGACATGTTATAAGTGTCTCACTGGCTTTTCATTATTCCCAAAGAGAAATATTGAATATATTAAAGCCCCTCCCCATTAACAGTCTGAAAATGGGACTTGATGATAGTCACAGCTGATTGCATTTTGTTTGAAGCTGCATAGCTGGTAAACCCTCACGTGACTGTAATATTAGTTTAGCCACAGAGCACTATTAGAAAATATATCACAAAAATTATATAACTCAATATATGTTTATTTTTTTCTCTTTTTTTATTTCGTTCTTTCATTTTTGTACTCCATTTTTAGATGTGTGTGCTTTTCTTCAGACATGCGACAACCTAGCCTGACCATAATTTGCAAGTCATGTGTAGAGCATTAATATAATTTCTAAACGTGTGTGATTGTCCATATGCGTGTGTTTGCCACTTCTTCCATTTCCAAAAGATCAGTGATTTGTGTGCACCGGCACATGAAAGGCCGTTAAAATAATGCCCATCCCCAGACAGGAGACACAATACTGTGTTAGTCTGTGACACTCACACACACACACACACACGTCTGGGCCTCCCCTCAGACACAATATGGCGAATGGAAAAGGGAGAGAGGAGGGGGGTGTGAAAGCATAGACAGACACTCAGAATAATGCATAATGATGTTAACATTCCTGCATGTCTAATAGAGCAGGACCCAGCCACAGAGAGATGCACCAAGTCAGATGAGCACATGTGTGTGTATGTCTATGTGCGGCTGTGTGTGTCCATGCACTCAGCATCCTGAGATACATTAATTTAGACTCTTTATGCACGGGTGTGTTCGAATCTTTTCTTTAAGGTCATGACAACGAGCACTGACCCAATGCCTTCAGACCAGTGCACCTCTTACAAACACACGTTCATGTGTATCTCATGTGCGAAGATGCAAATAGCCACTGATTTTTTTTTTTTTTTTTTTTTTTTTTACATACTCAAAATGCATTTGCAGTATTTTGTAATTTTGCACTATAGCGGTGCTTTTGCAGAGATATTGTCCTAGGTTGTGTCTGAGAAACGGAAAAAGAAGAGCGTGTGTGTGCAGGAAGAGTCGCAATGACAATATGGCTCTGTCCATCATGCACACGCATATACGAAAAAATAAATCCAAGCAGCCACAAAGCAACACTCCTTCCCCATTTCAATACGCTCTCATTCTCTGACATGGGTGGCTGTATCATTTTAATTGGGAGCTTAGACTGAGGTGAGATTGTCCCCGTTTCTATTTATTTTATTTTGTTAACCTCACATCAGGCAGAACCGCACCACTGGGACCAACTGAATTGGATATGAAAATAGACAGGAAGTATTTGTCGAGGGAGAAAAAGAGTGAGAGAGAGAGAGACAGCCATCATCTCTGGAGGAAGGCAGGCGAGGACGGAAAAGCTCATTTTCTGTGGCCACCCCGTGCCGTCTGCATTGCAGATCGGTGGAAATCCTGGCGAATATGATGGCGAGGCTCGGGAGAGGGTTTATGTTATCTGTGTCTTTGTTACGCTTTGTTTTTAGTTTTTTTTTCATTTTTTATTTTTTCTCTGTGGTCGCCATAAAATGTCAAGTTAATTTCCTGGGTGGTGTGAGTGACGTGATGTGTGTGTGGTAGCTTGTGGGAGAAGAGGTTTGCAAGGAGGAGCTCATGCAATGTGCCACATTACATGCAGGTGTGTGTGTGTTTCGCTCCAATTTTGTTACTATATGCAGTATTTGTGTGTGGGGGTGAGGGGTATGCCTGCATATTGAACGAGCGAACAATATCTGTTTCAGTGTGTGTGTATGTGTGTGTGTGTGCGTGTCTAAATTAGCCGTCGCTGCTTCACTGTGTTAGTGGGAGTTCCAGCACCTCATCTGAATGCGGCACAATGTGAAGGATTATGGGTTGATGATTTTCCAAGAGGATTCAGACCTGAACCGTATTATAGGGTTCACAGACATCTCTCAGCAAAATTAAACTCCCACACCTAAATAAAACCAGTCTGCCTGAAAGTGTGTGTGTGTGTGTGTGTGTGTGTGTGTGTGTGTGTGTGTGAGAGAGAGAGAGAGAGAGATTGAGAAATATTTATGTCACCATTTCTTAATGTGCATTTATTTAAGTATAATTTCCTGGAAATATTATATTGCTAACTTTGAGAAATAAAATTGAACATTCATGTTTTCACATCTTTTCATGTAAAATGCCTGGTTGTTGTTTTATATTCAACTGAAGTAGGTGTTTGATGAATAGCAAGGATTGCCAGTTATTTGACAAGCAAAAGTATATTGAACAGACACACAATTCTCTTTAACTGGATAGACATGGTTTTAGGTAAAAGGCTCCAAAAATGGTTATCAGTGTTGGATTTTGTACTTTTTTTTCTTTTTCTGTGTGATTGGTGAATATAACTATATGCATTGTATATGTTTTCCCTCTCAGTAACTCACAAACTGATTATCCTTGAGACTCACTCCGTCGCACAAACCGTTTTAAAATAGTCTGATGTCCATACGGAACAGCATTGATGTACAGAGATGTACACTGACAAATCTTCATGATCCATTTAAGACGTCTCCTCTGGTTCTTACTGTGATGTTGTTGTTTGTATCCATGATACCATACGAGCGCTGCCAAGGCGTGTTGATCGTGGAATTCAAATGCGCAAATATGCAGCGTAGGTGTGTGTATGCAAGAACGTATTCCGATAGACCTGGAAAATGTTGAAACGTGGAGGAAGGGATTAGGCATTTGTCACTCTCGCTTATGCTGATCTGTGCTTCTGCCCTACAAATGTCACATCCCATAAGTCTGAAAAATCTCACCAGCCCTGCCTAATTGCACATATTCATGATGGTGCTTTGCATATCACTTGTAGTGGATTGTGTAGCGGCGTGAGAGAGATATATGATGGTAAACGGGAGAGTGACTTCAATGCAAATTTGCTCCGCAACGACGGTAAGATGGGACCTACACACCTTTTTGTAATGCAGTTGAACTGCTATGAATGCAATTTCAATATATAGATGTGTATATATTTTAAAGAATTAATGTTTAATGACATTACAAATTCATAACATTTTATTTCATAACAAAATTGACTTTAATAATAATAATAAATATGTTGTTATACCATTATTTATTGATATAAATAAATGAATATTGATTTATTATACTAAAACTATTATCATTGTTGTTCTTATTATTATTACTGTTGATATATTTATTGTATCACTAACCCTCTATAGCCTTTGTAATTTTACTGATAAAACACATGAAAATCTGTGGAATGAGTACTCTTACAAAGGAAATAAGGGTGCAGATGGGAGGAGTGTGTGTGTGTGTGTGTGTGCTATTATTTTTGTGCCTTATCAGGACACATCTCTGTATAATGACATGGGTATGACACTGGTATTACAAGGAGAGGGTGACTATATAACATAAGCCATGTCCCCATTTTTCAAAACCCTTATAAATCATACAGAATGAGTTTTTTTGAGAAAGTAAAAATGCACAAAGTCTCCTGTGAGGGTTAGGTTTAAGGGTAGGGTTGGTGTAGGGCCATAGAATATACAGTTTGTACAGTATAAAAACCATTACGCCTGTTTTCACAAAAACAAACAGTGTGTGTGTGTGTGTGGACTTTTTGTGATCACACTACAAATACGAATAGAGGATGGTGTTGGTGTAAAAACCAAATGAATGAGACAGGAAGCAGTACCGAGAATCCCTGGATGTGAAAGTAGTTTTGAGTGGCTTGTACAGAGCAGATGTAATCAGAAGCCCTCTGATTAATTAACGGACACAGTGAAGACTTTCACTACTGCTTGGGTAAACAGCTGTTGTTCTTGGCCCGAGGTTCCCAAACACGAGGGTAACAATGACGATATTGTCCCTTTACCCCTCATTAGGGGCAGTGTGAGGGTAAACTTGGAGTATGTGTGTGTGTGTGTGTGTGTGTGTGTTTGTTTGCAATCACTCTCCCATGATCCCATTACTGTTTCCTGGTCCTGGCTCCTACCGCATCTTTCGTGCCAGCTGCAGAGAGAGAACGAGAGCAAGCCTGTCATAGCATCTTCACATCAAAACCTCCAACGGAGAAAGAGAGGAAGGGGGATGCGGGAGAGGAAACGAAAGAAAGAGTGTGTTGTGTTTGGACTTCATTAGCATAGAGGAAGAGGTGCACAATGGAGGACTTTACATCCTTGTTAGTGAGAAGCAATCAATTAACAGGGCCAGACCGACCCTGGCAAAGCACTGTGGGGTCTTTGAGAGAAATGTCTCTCTCCATGATGAATAAATGTTAAAAAAAGAAAACACCGGAATCTGTCACTGCATTCAAATGCTTGATTGGGCTCTCAGCAGCAAGTGACAGGTTTTGCTCATTGTGTGTGTGTGTGTGTGTGTGTGTGTGTGTGTGTGTGTGTGTGTGTGTGTGTGACAGAGAGAGAGGTGGAAAGTCCATACATGATTGTCAAAGGCACAAAACATACCTTTGTGTAAATATAGCTTAGTCAAAATATGGCTTAGTGTAAAGGAAGTGTATAGAAACACAAATACAGATTTGTCTGTCATCAGATGCTCTCAGAGCTTGTTTTGTTGTTATTTTCTCTTCCCCTCTCAACACTGTTTGCTTCATATCACATATCTCTGATACCTGGAATTTGTTAAATCAAGTCACATATTAGAAGTGACACACAAGAATGCCCCTCGAAATTGTGAAGGCACCCAATGCCCTGTTCCTGGCAGTGATGGCTTTTACAAAATAAAAGTTGCAGAAAGGTCTGCAGCAGACAATGACAATTGCATATCAAATTGTAGATCCCTCCACCCCACCCCAACAAACAAATCCTCATCTGTGACTCTTATTCCCTGTTATCCCAGACTCCTCTGATGTTTTTCTGCACCTGGGAAATTGTCCTGATAATGGCTCCAATGTGCATCCAAAAGGCATTTCCTCTCCAGCAACCTGCCATGACTTCTGCCTAGAACTTCTAATTAAGCGGCATCAGTCAATTCATTACTCTGATGTCAAATTATTTGTGAAACTGATAACTTTTTCAATTAAAATTATTATGCTTAATATTTTTAAGGCTTGGGTAATAGTTGCATTTCAAGTTTGAAACATTCGCTTTTTTGTGTGTGTAATTCTTGTATAATAAAATACTAAACCGTGTTATTATTATATTAATTGTACAGAAATGCTATCTATTTATGTCAGGCAAAAATTGCACACATTGATCAAATGAATAACAAGGAATTGCACAGATTTGTTTATAAAGGTGAATATGGTTGTGGTAGTTTATTTATATGATTTTAGTGTGTGAGTAATGCAGCCTTGAGATTTCTTGCTGATTTAGTCTGCCTTCCCTAAATGCTTCAAGAACATCACTTTTGATTGGCTCAGGGTTTACATGCCAAAACAGCAAAATGTTCAGCGGGGCACCAATATTCATCTTTGAATTTCTCATGTTCCCCTTCTCACAGAGTTCTCGTCTTCTTGTTTTGAGACATCACAGGTAAATTGTATTAACTGATTTTTATCAAAAGCTGCACACAATTATGTCTGCCACAACCGTGGGCACCGTTATCCCAGCGAACTCATCAGGACAACAAGTACATGTTCTAAATTTAAGAACTTCATTTCAAACCTCTTTATTTTCTCCACATCATCCAAATTGAAGGCATCTGTTATTAAGCTGATGGCCCCTGCCAACTCGTCCCTCAAATGTCTGTCAAATACCACACACACACACACACACCCCTGTATTTTCTTAAATGCCATGTGCTTCCTTTCGAAGCCTCCTCCTCTGCTCCTTCCTACATTCGTTCGGCATAACCCTTATGTTTTAAAAAGAAGCCCAGGTACATTATCATCCCTTTAATTCAATTCTAATACAGAGTGTCCGTTGCAGCGTCCTCCGATCTGCAAATCCGCGCCCAGGGTCTTTGTGGCAGCCTCATTTGCATAGACACTGCTGTTCGCTTGGCTCTCCCTTAATGGCATATTACCGTGGCAACAGAATGCTGTAAGCAAGGGAATAATTAATGACGACCCGGTGACATGGTACTCGCAATAGAGACGGGCAGCACACTTGGGTGGTATTCTCTAGAAAGCTTTAGCCAACATTAGGCAGAAATTCAAGGCAACTTGATGTTTAGAGAGGAACAAAGGGATACAGAAAGAAAGAAAGCACATAAATGTGTGAGGATGGATGGATGGATGGGCGTAGGCACAGTCAAGTCTGAGGATGTAGGGCTTCCGTATATTCTGAAAGTCAGCACCAGCAAGACAGAAAAGATCTGAATACGATTGACACTCTAATAGAGGTGGTTTGTATTGCAGCTAGGGCAATACACACACACACACACACTTTGTGATGGGAGGGTGCTTGAACATGCTCCCAGTTGAAAGTTGAAATCTTCAATATTTAATACAGTGGGAAAGAAAGAGCACGTGTGCGTGTGTGTGCGGGCACCGGTGCGGCTGTAATGATTATTTGTGACAGAATAGTGTGTGTGTGGGATCAGTCAGCTGAATGTAGGGCAATGTCAGAAAGCCTTTCTGCCTTCTGTGGGTGCCGCTTAGAAGTGAAAGGGTGGGTGTGCGTGCAGACCCTCGCTGCAACTGAGGAATACCCTGTGTCAGTGCACTTTCCCTCTTTTCGTTTCATCTTGGTGGTTGTTATTTGAGAAAATGGCATGTGCTGTGATAAAATATGAGATCTCTTGCATTGCTTCAATGCAACACTCAAATGTGCTTTTACAAAAAAAGAAGACAGATACATTAACAGCTATCTCTCATTTTCATGACATGTTGCAATGAATACTTCTAATAGTCCAAATCTAATAATAACTGGTTGCAGGGTCGAATATTACGACTCGCCAAGTGGCAAATACAGTTACAATTTTTTTCAATGCAAGCAGCATAGAAAAAGCCCTCGTACCCGGGCTTACCACCACCCGGTGGATTTAGGAAAACTGGTGGGCAATATGCATTTAAAGTGGTAAATATGTCTTTTATATCTGCCAAACTTCCTGCTGCTAGCTGGAGGTGTTATGACTATAGTGGATTATTGCATGTTGATGTCTTCAGGACATGACTCTTATCAATCATGTGAAGTTTAGGGAAGATCGGACATTTTATGTCTGAGTTACAACAACTTCCTTTTACATGGCGAATCACTGAGCCTTGTCAGACCACAAAACTACACAAAAGTTGCCCAGAAATAACTGACATCCTGTTGGGTTTTGGACAATAATAATTAACATAATAATTAAACCTCTGGCTCTGGCCCTAAATAGACTTTAGCACATAACTGAAACACTCGCCAGAGGCTGTTAACTGTAAAGAAATTCAACGTACAGTGTATGGTTTAAGGCAAATATATGCCACCATTCAAAAGTTTGAGGGCAATATATTTTATTTATTTTCTTTTTCTATGGAAATTAAACCTTTTATTCAGTAAGGATGCATTGGATTGATCAAAAGTGACACTGGAGACATTAACATTGTTAAAAATATTTTTATTTCAAATAATTGCTGTTATTTTAAAGAAATAAAGAATTTAAAGTTTGCCGTAAATTTAAAAAATATTTAATATTTAATATAAGCAACTGTGAATTTTGAAAGTACTAAAAATAACAACTAACTGTTTTCAACATTTGATAATTAAGGTAATGTTACTTGAGTACCAAATAAGCATAATGAATTTTGAAGGATCATGTTACTGAAAACTGCCTGAAATACAGCTTTGCCAGCACAGGAATAAATTACATTTTGAAATATATTAAAATAGAAAAACTTTATTTTAAATAAATAGCAGACTTAACATAGCAGACTTCTTTCGAAAACATTTTGAACAGTAGTCTATATATTAATTTACCATAATAATTGTATTAGAAATTATGTAAAATGCTGTTCCCACTGAACCCGGGTATTTTCTATTTCTATTTCCAGGCCGTTTCTATCCTCACCTTCACTTGTTTTGCAGTAACTTCATCAAAGAACACATTTATTATAAAGAACTAGTGAAATATTCTGATATTTTTGATATTACATATACAGGTTCTTCACATCGGCTTATCTGTTAGAAGAGGAAAAGTAAATGCTTTTTAATTTCTTTGAAGTACCCTTACACAGATGGTTCTCTAAGGAACAATAGAACTATGTTTATTCTACACTGGCATCAGGCTGCAAACCCCTTTTGCAATCTGCATGTTTTAAAGAGTATGACTATAAATAACACACAACAGGGTATATAACGGACACATAACACAGTGTTTTACACCCATAAGAGAGAGGAGAGTGTTGTATTGCAGGGATGGAAGCTGGTTGTCTAGAGGGCAGGGACAAGGCAGCACAAATCCAAAAGGCTTCCAATGCACAAGGACTCACACTGCAACCAATGAAGTATACTGGGGTTCAAGGTCAATGCTAGAATATTGTCTGTTTTGCCCTCACACATATGCAAACATACACATTAGCACACCACTACCAACAGAAGTCATCGGTACTCCCACAAGCACAGGTCTGTTTGTGTGCGACACAAAACCAACAGAAGTAGTATGTATGTGCATGTGTGTGGGCACATTCACATGTGCAAACTCACTTCTCCTATAGAAACAACAGCTGTACATATACACAGAGGATAAATATCCCAAAGCTTTGTTTGTCTGTCCAGACAAGCTCGGAGCTAGCTGGCCAGCTAGCTGTGAGAAATGATCTAAGACCCAGTGAAAAGAAAGACTCTGGCCAAAGCTGAGGAGAGGGTCTGTGATTAGCTCCTTTGTTGGAGGTCTTTTGAGCTTCATTGGCTCCAAATAAAGACCGTCTAATGAATCCATCCAAGCTTGGCCCAAACTTTGTATGGACGACAAACTAAGTTATGGTGGTCTCCCTGTGCACCGCCACACAGCATAATGATACAGAACATTTGCACATATGGTCCCCTGATTTTGGGACTCCATTTAAGCTCTTTCTCGTATGCCTGGTTATCCGTCTGCTCCAAGGCACCAAGGGGGTTTACCAAGCAGGGGGACGAGTCTACTGGGCCTATATCTGTTTGTTTATTAATGAATTACCAATTATACTGGTATAAATGATATTGCGAGTTTGAGAATGTCTTAGGGGCCATTCACACAGAATGTGAGAGACAATAGTGAAATTAAAAGAAGTGCAAGATCTGTAGATACATTTTTTGAGTTGAGTGTTGTGTTTTCAGAATGCAATGTCATCATGTGTGAGATGCTGCGAGCACAGTGGTCCAAGATGTTCATTTGGAATATGTTTACATAGAAAGACAGTGCAAAAGCAGTGCAGCAGAAATGTCTCTCTTTTGCTTAAATGAAAGCAGCACTCAAGATTCACGGACTCTACAAGTTTGTGTCAAACCAGATGATCATAAGGAGAAGCTTGAAACATATATTTATTTGATAATTGTCCCAGAAATTTCAGATTCTGAAGTACATGTGGTTTATTTGTTTAAAATTTGACTTTGCTTCCTGTTCATTTCCAGGTGTAAAATTTTTTAAATGATCTCTGACTTTTGGAACCCCACTTGTATGTTCAGTGAATCTTTATGCTGTTAACATTTTGATGGGCACAGAATAAAGAAAGTCATGCAGGTTAGCAATGGCATGGTGGGGAGTAAATGTGGAAATGACTACATTTTTGGTGAATTTTGCATGAACTATTTCTTTGAGGACCAAATGAAAAAAGCTTTCAAATTGTGCCATGGTTTCTGTGTCTTTTATCAGGTCCCTATTCAACTGTGAGGAGAGATGCTTAGTTCACTTAGTTGGGCTGTTCATCAAGATGTCCTCTCTGTAAGGACAAGGGTGTCCAAGACTGGCTTTGGTTTGAATCTTTTTGTTTCCATCAGTCTGGGAATGTCCCGGCAATATTGTCCTTGTCCCACTGCCCAGGGTCCCGTAACTGAGCCCAGCCGAAGAGAATGGGCCCACTTTGTTGCCACACAGCAGGCTCGAGCAGTACCTATTCTGCTCCCCAAACTGTCATGCATAACAACTTTATTGTTGACTCAGATGGGATCTGAAAGCAAAGAATAGGGCAAGGGAATGAAAGATGAGGGGGAGTGGGAGAAATCTTGTCTTCAAGCATAAATGAAAAATTGTAAACTGAGTTTAAGATTTAAAAATCTAGATTTGAGATATTGTCACATCACTGTGGTCAACTTAGTATAAAACACTGCAACTCTGTCTAGTTAGGTTTTGCTATTCTACAGTATATAATATTCATATACTACCTAGTACAAGAAAGATAGACAGACAGACAGATAGACAGATAGATAGATAGATAGATAGATAGACAGATACAAAGATTTCAAGTCTATTGTAGATGTTGAACCTCCCTGAAAGAGTGAAATCACTCAGCCAGCCATCTGACCTGTAGGGAGCTCTTCCATCAGAGTTTTTTGGATGAACGTCATGATGTTATACACTTTAAAGAAGATTTAGAGACAGAATTAAAAATCCTCACCATGAGGTCATTATCTGTGTTGAGGAAGGAGCTGAAAAAAAAACAGCTTAGACTAGTCTAAATTTACAACTTAGGTATTTAAGATAGCTGTTTTTTTAAGCCTGGAAGGTACACCAACACACCAGCAACTCCTGTTGAGAACCAGCAGACTCACAGTGCTCATATTAATCATTTCTGATTTCCAACTTTCTGAAGTAACAAAGAAACACATTCTAGAATGCATTAGTATAAAAAAGGTAAAAGTTAATTGTGTATGAGGGGGGAACAAGAACCGAGGGGAGTGGTCTGTCTAGGCTACAGACTCAAGAGAAGAAGTAGCCAATAGCTGAGAAACTCAACAAAAGGCCATCTCTATCCATTGTGTTAGTGCTGGATTTCCCACGAGAGGCCCGTCTGCTTGAAAAGGGGAGTGTATCAGTTTCTCCTGACATGGATGTTTATTCATTCTGTGGCCAACTGCACCGCCAGCTCAAAAGGATTCACCTTACCGTTTTGATGTGTATGACACACACACACACACTTTTTGGGGGGAGATAGGTGAAAACAGAAAAGACACTGGCACATGGAGAGACTAGTGTGAGCTGTGTGAATAGGCATGTCCGCCCTCACAGTGACAGTGTTTGTGACAGTATCATGGTTGCTTGTCTGGACTTAGCTTTTGGTGTGAAGTGAGCCACCATTTTGTACTGCAGGATTTCAGAATCCTGCTGGAAGTAAACCGTCACTGCTGTTATGAGATTAGTTTTAGCATTTCTTTCATTGGTGTTTCATAGTTGGGTAACCGGTATTCTAGTAAACAGTCTTTGAGAGACACTGAGAAACTATTTTTCCATTACATCTGTTCATTTCTTGTAGGCTAGACATCTACTGGTTTCTAGGCAGGAGACAAGTGGACCATTGGACTGGAAGTTGTTTGTAGTTAGCAGTGTTGCAGCATTAGGTTCAAATTAAGATCAAATTATGATTATACCCTTAGTGATATTCAGTTATTTGTGAGTTAAGTTAAATATGTATGGGTATTCCATCCAACTTCTTCCGCTTATCCGGTGCTGGGTCGCGGGGGCAGCAGTCTAAGCAGAGATGCCCAGACTTCCCTATCCCTCTTCCCGGGGGATACCGAGCAGTTCCCAGGTCAGCCAAGAGACATAGTACCTCCAGCATGTCCTTGGTCTTCCCTGGGGCCTCCTCGCGGTGGGACGTGCCTAGAACACCTCCCCAGAAAGGCGTCCAGGAGGCATCCGGAACAGATGCCCGAGCCACCATAGCTGGCTCCTCTCGATGAGGAGGAGCAGTGGCTCTACTCTGAGCTCTTCCCGAGTTGCAGAGCTCCTCACCCTATCTCTAAGGGATCGCCCGGCCACCCTTTGGAGAAAGCTAATTTCGGCCTCCTGTATCCGGGATCTTGTCCTTTTGGTCATGACCCACAGCTGGTAAATCGAGATTGTCTTCTTGAAGCTCAACTCGACAGATGAGTACATCGACCGCATCACTGCAGAAGCTGCACCTATCCACCTGTCAATCTCCTGCTCCATCCTTCCTTCACTCGTGGACAAGACCCCAAGATACTTAAACTTTTCAATTTGAGGCAGGAGCTCTCCACCAACCTGAAGGGGACATGCCACCCTTTTCCAGCTGAGAACCATGGCCTCGGACTTGGAGCTGCTAATTCTCATCCCAGCCACTTCACACTCAGCTGCAAACCATCCCAGCGCACACAGGACCTTCAGCATGTCCCATTCAGGTTGGTGGAGAACTCCTGCCTCAAGTGGAGACTGGTGATAAAGGGCAGCCCTGCCAGGGTCCAACATATACCAGGAACAAGTCTGACTTACTGTCGGCAATGCAAACCAAGCTCCTGCTCTGGTCATACAGGGACCGGACAGCCATTAACAGAGGGCTCCCGACCCCATACTCCCGGAGCACCACCCCACAGGAGGCCGCGATGGACATGGTCGAATGCCTTCTCCAAATCCACAAAACACATGTGGATTGGTTGGGCAAACTCCCATGGATCCCCCAGCACCCTGGCGAGGGAATAAAGCCCGTCCAGTGGACATAAAAAAAAAATAAAAAATTTATTCAAGATTTTCAATTTATTTAACATTTCCTTGGAAGCAAACCCATGACCTTGATGCTGCCAGCATCATCTGAGCTACAGGGTCTTGAGGGACCTGACAAAAGGCCAAAATCTGCTAGTTATTATTGACAGAAATTTTCTTCTAATCATATTTGTCAGACCCCTCATTTAGCATAGGCTAACAGTGCTTCTTTTAGTAAAGATCATATTTCTTCGAGGGGACTATCCAATTCAATAAACTACCTGTTTCGGGTAAAACATCTTCCAGCTGAGTTTTTGTTGATAGAAGAGAAGGATAAATTCTACTCAGGCTATAATAAGTTTTCATTCTCTATTCACTTCCAGAATGTGTTAATTATTTTAGACTATTATTAGAACTTAAGCCCCATGACTAGCAAACATCTCTGTTTGGCTTTGTGTGGAGGGTAACATACTAACTGGCATTAGGTTATGGAGTTTAAATGGTCCAGCTTTTATTCCCCAGTTAACATTATTCAAGAACAGGGTGTATGTAAAATATCACTTTATTCACCCTCTGCATACTCTTGGATCTTATTAGCCGATAAGTCTGGACAGTTTCATTATTTCTTTAGCCATCCAGGTTTAACAGCTTTAGCCTCTAAGGTAGAGAAGTCGAAACAAACTTGGCAAACTGAAACCATCTCATTTCTGGAGCACCATTATCGTCTAAAATATCTCAACACTCAGCTTCTCCTCTCCCTCTTGACCCTTTGTGGGACAATCAGAACCTGTGGACCCGGTTGCCTTGTTCAGTCTTGGTTTCAATGGCTCCATTGTTGTGTTGTAACAAGACGCCAGAGCTTGTTGTTTGATCCACTCTTCTGAAAAGTTTCTTTGCCGTCTTCTTTTCTCTTCCTTTTTGTTAACCACTGTATCAGCTGAGAAGGTCAAGGTACATTGTCTTTTGTTGTGCAGTCTCTTCCTGTATCTTGTCCTATTTGGGGAAAAAAAGAAAAAGTGGTTTGGTATGAATTGCCTTTAAAACGTTTACTAATTTTACCACTTGAATAAGTTGTCTTTTCTCTGCCGCTCTTAAAGTTTGGCCATTATTACCATGCTAGTTTGTTGAAGCCTATCCACATATTTGTCCTGGAGTTGCTTGGTTTCGCAGCAGGTGTGTCTGTCAGCCGACTTCTCAGAGGCAAAATCATGGTCTTTAGCGTGAAAGCATAGAGGCCGCTGTCTCTCAGCCTTAGTGCTAGCAAACTGTCAGAAATCACGTTTTAGTGGCTTGTTCGGGTCACGCTGAGAGAGCAGCCTCTTGTTCCTTACTGTCTCTTTCTTTCTCTCTATTTCGCTATCCCTTTTCTTTCTTTCTTCTCCATTTTGCTGCCCACATTTGCCAGCATACATGAAAATATTCCATACTTGAATCGATAAATATCTACTGATAAATGGTCATGAATTTATCCATATCAGCTGATTTGTTTGTAGTAAAGCTTCTCATTCTGTTGGTGGTAAACAAGAGCTAGTGTACATCCTTCCTTTAGCAAAGCATTGCTATCAGTAAAAGCATCCCCCAGCATAAGGGAAGACAGACATGAAGACACCATCATCACATTATACAAAATCGTATTGTCTGGCCGACTGCTTTGCCTTGCGTGGCATGATTTGTTGGTAGCCATCTGTGCTCAGCCTCTTTTGAAATGTGAGAAAGAACATTTGCATAAGAATAACTGACACTTCAAATTAGCTCTCCAATCACAAATGATCATTTTTAGTGTATATGGGTAAGTAGAGGCTCTTCAATTCTGGGGAGAGAAATTATGATAAGAGATAAAGATACTAAGAAATCAAACCTTCAACAATATTTATAGTTGTTGTTTTTGTTATTATATACTGAATTGTTATAAACTACATTAATTAAATTAAAGAAAATACATTTTATTTTATATTCTATATCATGTTTATTAATACTACTGGATTGTTAAATAATAAATATTTTAATAAATATATATATATATATATATATATATATATATATATATACACACATACACATTTATATTTACAGTAAAGAATGCATTATATATAATGTATATGAATAATATTAGATGATGTTTAAAAAATATTGTTTAATAATATTGTAATATTTCACTTCTGTAACTGATTATAGCCAAGTTGAGACAGAGTGCTCATCTAGAGTTTTTATAGAAACATCAAACAGCGTTTGTAGGTCATGTGTGCTGGAGTTTGTGTGTTTCAGTGTATGTTTGTGGACTCTCATACTTGTTTTGTAAGTGGATGTGGTAGTGCATGTGTAATGTTGTAGTGAAAAGAGAGAAAAACTGTACAAGCACACTGTTACATTATTATTAACTGTTAATGAAATGAGTCGCTTCTGGATGAACAGAGGGATAAACTGTACATGTCTCTGGATGCCCAGAAAAGCACACCAAGATCTATACACACACACAGAGAGAGAAAATATTTCATGGATAAATATGAACTACCTAATATCTCATTACAGTGTCAAAACTGAGAAGATTTATGAAATGTATAAAAACTGGAAAATATTGCACCACTTTGGTGAATATGTTTTCACACATTGCTGCTAAATGCATTTATCTAGATTTGGTAGTATCTGAAAGGCCCTATGACAGGGCTGCCTCTGCTCCATTGGGTTAGCCATTGGAAGACGGGGTTGGTTCTGCCCGCTCTTAGATGGCCATGAATTCATTTGCACACATATGAAAGGAGAGGAGCCCCTGGCAAAGAGATATTTGTGCTGTCTGGTGTCAGATATCAAGATGGGGGTGTGTTTGTGTGTACACGGATGCTCAGTCTCACACATCTTGCATGGTGGAAGAGCATAGTTTATCCCGACCTCCATGCCAACACTACAGGATGCCAGGGCCATACCAAAGTGTTTGTACCCAGGGCAAAGCGTTTGATTGGGCGGGACAAGAAAATAGAGTGATTATGTGGATTAGTTACATTAAATAGTAGTAGGATAAATATTTCAAGGTTGAATGGAGAAACAGTTGAGTTTGTCCTTATCGTCCTGGACAGGGTCAGTATTTGTTTAGCATTTTCATATTGCTATGACCTGTTGTCCCACATTTATTTATTCTCACATCAACAAAGGAAAAGAACTGACTTTCACACAACATGGGACTCAACTAAACCACGGGCTTCTCCAGGTTATGATTCACCTTCATACACCGAGGCAGATATGTGGAGCATATATTTTTAACCTGAGCCAAATGTGCTTTTTGCAGAGGGGTTAAAAGGGCGAATGAAAAATTCTGTAAATTATTTATAATAGCTGAAACTCTTTTAGTGTTCCTCTGTAGGGTTGGGAGTGAGACTGTGCACTGGAATGCGCTTTACTTATACATTGTCAGATATGTGGTGAGGCGGTGCTTTTATCTACATCAACAAAAGAGCTGTAGGTGGAGGAAGAAGTAGGTCACGTCATTTACTTTAGGTCAGAAAGGAGCAGAGAGATATTGACGGGTTTAACTAGACACATAGAAGCGGTTCATTCCAACATGACACTAATTATTGTGTTTTTTTCTTCTTCCCTTCTAGTGATGATTCTGAGGAAGTGCGTTGCTCTTTGAAGTGAGGAAGGAAGGTTAGTAGATTGTTCTGTTATTTATGTCACATAAAATCAGGGGTCATCTCTGAGGTTAAGAAGTGGCCACAGAGAGAAAAAAAAATTCACCAGTTAAAGCTGGTCGAGCTGAATCAAAGAAAAAAGTAAAAATCACGCACTTGCACTTTAAAGGTGGGGTAAGTGATTTCTGGTAGCCAATGTTGACATTTGAAATCACCAAACACAACCCTACCCCAAAAGTGTCCCGCCCCTATTTTCATAGCTCCACCCCACCCATACGTACAAAACCCAGGCAACGATTAGTTCTGTGAAACCAAGCCCGGCACAACAAAATAATATAAAACTCATTATAATCAGTGATACTGTCTATACCATATGTATATATATATATATATATATTAACATATATATGGTCTACACTGGACATGCCATGACATGGCACAAGAAATCCCAAATAGAAAACTACTTTTGCGTTCTATCTATGACGTATTGAAAGATATTTCAAATGATTTTCAACGGTTGCTTTGTCACGTCTAGTGTACTAGACAGACTTTAGCTGTTGTGGTGCAGACACAGTGTAACTCACCTAGCGAGAAGAAACAAAGCAACTTCGGCATCCGATTGCAGGCCTTGAGTTCTCTCCAGCACTTGGAAAGCTGATCCGATATTTACACAGGTCCTACTTCTTGCCTTATTACCTTAAGCCTACTTTTTTTCCACAGAGGTTTTCCTCTTTTTGTTTTTTATCCGCCATGTCTATCTTTCTGTCGCTCGGCTCAACTAATGTCCATCCTCTGCACTGAACGCTCTCTCCTCCAAGTCATGTTTAGACACACCCCTTACTGCTGATTGGCTTTACTTAAGTTTGTTTTGCTACTTGATTCAAATCCGTTTCCTAAAGCGTTTTTGAAAAATCGCTTACCACATCTTTAAAACCCATTGACTAGGAAGCAAAAACTCCTGGTTTGTTTTGTTAAGGAAAAACTAATAGATTTTAAATCATAAAAATGTAAAATTAAAATATGCAATCAAAAAATTGAACACGTACACACACAAAAAGATTAAATATTCAGTTTAACATCGAAAAACTGTGATCATGCAAATGTGTTGTTACAGTTTTAAATATTAAATCTTCTCAGGTTGAAAAATATTTCAAAGGTATTGTGTGTGTATATGTGTGTGTGTGTGTGTGTGTGTGTGTGTGTGTGTGTGTGTGTGTGTGTGTGTGTGTGAAGCCCTGTCCTAGACTAAAAAGTGCCAAAACAATCCAAAAGACTAACTTGATCAGGTTGGGAGACCAAATAAGACCAATAAACCATTTTAGGTTGGTAGACTTTTTTTTAGAAGTGTATCATCTTTGAGTCGCAAACTGCAAATGTACTTATTACTGTCCCTTTTATCAGTAGTAGCCTATTTAGTGACCACATCAAGTTTTTAAGTATGCAGCACACCCGATATGTAGGTGATAGTTTTGGAGATCTATAGATGGTTTTGCTCTCTTCATTCAGGACAGCAGTGTGGTTGAATCGAACAGGAGTGGTTAGTGAGGACTGTATTGAGGTGCAGGGTCCAGTTCAGGAAAGAGTGGCTCAAGCACCTCTTTCATTGCTCAGAGAACTAATGTGCGGTCGGAGAAGAATCTGACACAGTTAGGGTGATGAATTCTGCAGAGTCAGTAAAAGCAAAGTGGTGCTGAAAAACACATCTGTGCCGATCTTGGACCACACATCAAAGGCCCATGCTTCTCCTGAGGCAGCGTGCTGTATGTAGCAAGCACTTTTAATTGATTCCTCTGGGCTGAAGTACTTTTTGTTGCGGTCTTGGTTTTTGTATTTGATTTTGTATTTACTCTCTGGGACAAGAGATTTAGAATGGAGATGGCTGGATGAGACAAATCTAACAAGCCACTGAAGAAAGTGCGGGCAACATGAGCATAAGCGACCTCCACAATACACGGCTAACAGTATATGTACTGGCATAAAGGTCCTCTCCTCTCATGCTTGTTATCGCCTTCTAAGGTTTTAAGAAATATAATACTATAATAACCGAATAGAGAGAGAGAAGGCTATAGGGGGTAAGTGGAATCGGATAAGTTATTCTCTTGCCAAACAGCAAACAAGAAATAATGAGGGGAGGCAGAAACACAGACCCTCCCAGACCTGTGTTCTTCACAACAAGAAAAAAACACACACTCTTATCAGATTATAAGGAGACGTGTAAGCAAAAACCATGTGAGAGGACGGGGAGGAACAAAGGTGAAGACAAGAACGTGTCGGAGACTCCATTATTGTTTTCCTCTTTGTTAGCAAACAGTACAAGTAGTAAGATTTTTTAGAACTTGGTGAACTTTTTGTCAGTCATGTACCGTACCGTGATAATGGCTAAGACTTGAAGTGATTCACCTGATTCATGTCTCATAATGAGGCACGGTTTAGTTTCCTTTTGTTGAAGAATCGAAGGCCTGTTGAGATGTCGAACTCCTGGTCGGTGGAAGGAGTTTTGGAAAGTGAGAAGAATCCATTTCATCTGAGATGATGTTTCAGGATGTGAGTCAGATCTCAAAGGCAATGAAATTTAAAGCATCATTTCATCTTTGTGCGTGCATTGCGCTGGTTTGTTTTTATTGCAAGCTTAAAAAACACAGAAGCGAGGAAAACAATGGCTCCACAATGGCGCCCGAGTGAAGAAGTGCCTGCGATGAGGTTTCATTTCAGAAGAAAGATCTGGAGAGCAGCTGTCAGAGGGCCATCCCGGGTCTATTAGCACCAAACCATTTCAGAATTCAACTTATGAATGTGCACTTAAAGTCTGACAGGGCAATGGAGACAGTTCATTTTGCTACAATCCTCCATTTCGTATTTCTCATTGATCTGTTCTCCTCAAAACTGTACAGTTGGATTAAGTGTGTATCTATATTAAAGAGGTATGATAATACATTGTAAGCCTGCCGACAGACAGCCAGGAATATTGGGAATGTCAGAATCCCTTCTAGTGCTAGACAACTTTTAATAAATCTGGCAAGCTGTGTGGAAAACTTTGTGATGCTTATGAGGACTCTTCCTTTGTGCCTTAGAGAGAGAGAGAGAGAGAGAGGTTCTTGATAAATGAAATGATCATAGTACAAAATGAGCAGCAAGGGATTTGTGAGGGCTTAATGTCAGAATTAGTGCTTCGTGTCCAATCACTTATAGACCAGAGTGAGGAATAACAAAGCTTTTTTTTTAAGAAATACTTTTTTTGAGAATCACCTTTTGCTTTTTACTCAAAGAGCTTGTATTTTGGCTAATTATTCTGACTTGAAATTGTGATGAGATGAGCCATAACTGAATGCTTTAAACTCCTCATGTTTAATAATGTTGAATGTAACGTTTCTGTGTGTAATGTAGGTCTAAATGACAGTCTGTTGTAAAGTGTTCTTCTCTCTGCTGCAGGTTGAGAGAGCTCTCTCTCCAGCACATGCCTCCCTCATTAGTGTCCAGCAGCCGAAGACGCGAGGTCACAAACCTAATGAGCTGCCCATTTCATTCAGCTTTGCTGACATGGAAAGATGACCACAGTGACCTAATGTTGCAGGACGGTCTGACAGCACATTGTACACATATAAAGTAGCCTGAGTAACCCTTGAACCTTGGGTGGAGTGCATTATTTTGTATGAAACTGCTATATTGTCCAACTTTTCAACATGCTTGTAGATTTTATTCATTCAATAAATTGTGCATTTTTCAAAAAAAAAAAAAAAGGGAACAGGTCTTGTGATTTATTTGCTGAACCGGCGTGGGTAATGAAATATTTAATATCCTGTGTATTAAAATGATCAGTCTCGAATCCATTGACATGGTTGAATCAGTACTACACTAAGGGACTTCTGCACAGGGAGTTATTGCTTCAGTCTGAACATGTCACCTCTACAATATTTCTATGATTATAATGTACAATTATCCTTTCTTTTCTTGTTCTCTGGCTTGCCATTGTTTAAACATTTCACACGCACAATATGAAAGAACAATAAAGTCTAGACTCAATGTCATTGCTTGGATTTGATTTATACACTTAAGTATTACACATGCATAATGCAAAGTAGCTCTCACACTTCACGTTTTGTTCTCGAAACAGTTTAATGACACTAAGGTAAAATGAGCAAGTCAAATTTCATGTTTTAATGTCTCAGGAAAGCTGGTTGGCTGTTTTCTCTGAATTGCATCAGGAAGTGGTCATGAGGCACAAATAAATCTACTTTGGTCTGGAAATGAAAGTTCATATATTCTGCTCTTTCTGCATGTGCCACAAAGAGCTGATCACACGGGAGTCTAGCAGAACACCTGAACACAAAGCCAGGCATTGTGTGTCGTTCTGACCTCAGTGTCATGTGACTCCGTCATGGCCAGGTGGTGCCTGTATCTGGAGCAGAAAAGATGTTTTGCTCTTAAGACCAAACCAAACAAACTAAAGCAACAGAGACGCAAGGAAATATGAGAAAACATGAAATTATAAAATGTATTGAGAGTGTGAATTACATGTGTTTACGTGGGATTTGAACATATTAGTATCATTATTTATATTACATTTATAACATTTCATGGAAAGAAACATTAAGATTTAAAACTGAGAAGTATTTAAAATCATGTTTTGTTTATAGGTCATTTATTAAATTTGTTACATTGAGGATGATGATCTGAAATGTTCTTGCTTCCATTGAAGCTCAACATGCTCTTTGAATCTGAATGTTGAATCATCTGATTTTACACAATATTGACTCAATTTTTAATCCGCTTTTCAACTCTAAAATATTGTAATAAACATTTAGCTGTAAAATGATATGAAATGTACGGTTAGGTGTATTAAAGTTTAAAAAAAATACACTTACTGTTAACCAATTAACAGATATACAATTAACATTGCTTGTACAGTGTTTGTATTAAATTATGCAAATACGAAATGAAGCATTTTCACTAGTGATCTCAGAATTTTGGACCCCAATATATGTGCGTATCTGTATAATGCGTGGACCTGGGATTCCCAGATATACCAAATTTTTATTTTATTGATTTTATTTTTCTATTTATATTGAGGGGACAAAATGAAATGAGAAAACCTATTTATAAATTATTTATTTTTTTACTTTAAAGCAATAAATGCAGAATGCTTTCTGCAGAGTTAGGACATAAAATGTTAAGTTTGTACAATATAAAAATCATTAAATCATAAAACAAAAACCCAACCTGTGTACCTTTTGTCTTTCACATCAGTCCCATATGAAATCCAGCTAATAAAGAACATTGTTAACTGACTGGAAGCATTCACAAACCCTCCAGCAGTTGTTCTACTTCCATAGACCAGCATTGTAGTTTATTCAGTAGCTCAAGACCCCCTCTCGGACTTCTGACGAACACATGAATTCACCATCTCAGTTGTTTCAGTCCAATCCTTCAGATGAATGGTCCCAGACTCGTCATCTGTAACGCAGAGATGGAAAATAATGAAGAATTACAAATGACTGGCAGAGGCAGAATCTGATTAGACATATTGATTGACTGATGTCCATTGTACATCTACGATGACTGATGTTCCATCTTCAGTTATGAAACACAGTTTTAGAGTAGATCTTCCCAGAACAATGGCACCGGCCGCCCAACTCCACGGCACAATTGAATTGTCTCTAAGCACATAGAACCACAAAAAGCCCTGCTAGCTTTGCTTCAGAATCACTTACGAATGATCCGAAATCAGACACAAACACTGAAACTCAATATACGTTTTGTTGACATTTGAAATTTAGAGAAAAGAAAATAAAGTGAGAGTGCTTTTAAGACCAAAGAAAGTGACCTTGGCGAGGCCAGCGAGAGGTAGGCTATCTAACTTTAAAAACTCCATTACCTACTCCAGGACTTGCTCTTTCTCTCTCTCTTTTCTTGCTTTAAGAAAGAGGAAAGTACTGCGCAGTATTTCACCTTTATCTCCCGATAGCAGGTCTTTGTGTTATCTTATTCTTATTGGAAAGAAGGGAGAAACAAGAAGGAGGGGAAAAGCCTCCAAGGCGCGATACACCACGCACTCCCCACGGATGGTGAGATACCAAACACTTCCTTTCCGAACTTTCCACACTTTCATGCTAAAGGAGATGAGAGCCAGTTGCATTGTAAAGGGAGCTTCTTTTGGATTTCTCTACAGACAAATAGAGGGATACATCTGAAAAGCAGAGCATATGCCGCCGCACGAGGTGTACGCGCCTGTGTGTGTGCGTTTGCGTTTATGTACTCGCGCAGAGCCGGGCTGAATAGCACAAAGAGAACTTTTAAAGAGAGAACTGTGACATATTCCCAGAGTGTCTGTCTGCCAGTCAGAATTCCCAAGCATGCTGGGTGATGTCCTCCAAAGCACAGATCTACCTGTGCAAGAGGCCCCTGTGACAGAACACATGCAGCACTGATTTTCACAGATGGGTTGCAGTGGCCTGTGAGGTTTCTCTCTCTCCCGCATCGAACTGAGAATACGTTTTGGGCCACACTAAAAATGTAGCAGGTTTAAGTTCTTATTTTTTATACATTTTTTTAGCCTGGCACCACAGTCTGACTCTGAACACAATGGGTTTCACTCATAATACACAAGCAGACACAGTGGAAACCGCCTTTGAAATGTTACAACAATATGATGATTTATTTTACATAAAACTGGTTTGCACAGAAATTTTTAAGCAAACTCTGTGGTCAATACATAGGCCTGAGCTCAGACACGAGGACAGTTCCTCACTCTGCGTGTTTGCATTGATATGGTTGTTTATTGTTACAAAACCACCTTTGGTGAGTGTAAAATTGTATATTGGTCAATAAGAGCTAGATGAAGCCTTGCATCCCTGTGGTTTATTTCTGGTTTGTTGAGTTCTTTATGAGGACTGTGACAAGTCATGCAAAATAACAGACAATGGCTGTTGAATTTCTGGAAAATAAGCAGTGAGTGGACGCATGCAATTATAACAAGTACGTGAAAGCATTATTTCAAAATATATGATAAAAACCTCATGTTTCTGACTTCAGTTTAACATCACATTCACCTCATAATGAATAATAAGACATACAGAAATGACAAGAAAAAAAACAGGATCTCATCTGGCTATCCAACTGCTCTGAGAGCCCCTTTCTTCTCCCAGCATGCCTTGAGGCAGTGTGCTTTAAACAAGTGGAGTGCTGTTCGCTTTTGAACTGATAGAGAACCAACAGTCAAAGCATCATTGTTTCATGAGGCCTAACAAAAATGATGGAAACAGAGGGTAAGTTTATGTTGTTCTTTTTTTCTGTAAAGATTATTTCAATCGGAAACTTTTAAGTTGGGAATCCTCTTTAGACAAGACTTAACACTGAAACTCATCATGATTTCTGTTTGTAAAGAAATGAAAAACAGGAAAGGCATCAATAAGATTTTTAAACCAGATATTGGAGGGGTTTTGATTTAGTAATGACTGATTTCTAAGGCCAAGTAAGCAGTTTACTGAATTAAACATTGCTCCTTGTTTAATGAATGCATGCTACGCTTTCATTTAGTAAAGACTCTAAATAAAGCAATTGTAATGACTTGTAATACATACATATAATATTTACTTCTTTGGGCTACTTTTATGATACATTTATGAATGATTTCGCATCATTTTTGAAGCTTAAAATATTAAATTTACATTCACTTTAAAATTTTATTTTTGTGTTTCATGGAAAAATGAATGTTAAAAAAGCTGAATAACAATACAAAAGCAATCTATTTGGCATGGTAAAAGACAATAAATAAATAAATGACCTTCATCAGGTACTCTGGTATTTCTGCATCATACATGCCTGAGACATTTGTTAATTAGCCTTTGTATGAGTAAAAACGCCCAATCTCGTATTACAATTAAAATCACTGTCCTTAAAACCCATCAGAGAATTGAAAATCATCTAAACTGAATGCATCATTCATTCATGTATAATTGCAGTCCGAAATAATACCTAAACCCCTCTCACTCTGTAGCCACTCCAAACCCATCCATGAGTGTCCCTGTCCATTATCCACTGGGCTTACGACTGAGGATCAGACTGCAGACTATTTCATTTGATTCTATTCATGAGATGCAAACATTAATATGCAAAGAACAATCAACACCTCCCGTACTCTAGAAACTCATTCTTCTACAAATACGAGACTAATCTTAATTCATCTTTCAAATCGTACATACTTTAGATTTTGATTTTCAGGTATTGAGTTGATATTTACAAATAAATGAAACCACAGATTCTGTATCTCTGTCACCGGCCCATGTCCTAGGGTCAAGTTCGTCCATTCAGACAGGACATGGGAATCACAGGGGACTCACAAAGGAGGTCTGGTCTAGACACAGTCCCCTCACCCAGTGCTCAGACCATGGTGGAGGTCCTTAGAGACCCATCCTTCATTTGTTTCCTCAGTCCTTCAATGCTTGCCTTGTCAGACACCAAATGTCACCAGTTAAACTCGCTGAAGCCTTCAACTTGAACTTCAGACATGTGTCCCTATCAAAAATAAATAAATTAAAATAAATTAAAAAGTTAAGTTTTTTTTTTTTTTTTTTTGTGGTACATTTCAGAGTCACATATCAATTTGTGTGTGTGTGTGTGGATAGACTTTTTTATTTTTTATTTAATTTATTTAATTTATTTGTCTTTTTTTTTTTTTTTTTTTTTTTTTTTTTTTTTTTGCAAGTGACTTTAGTAGAAAAATATCTGCTAAATACAGAAATGTATAAAATCGATGTGGCCTTGCATAGAAGCTGAACCCTAGAGGTCTCCACTTGCACACAAGCTCTGCACAAATCTGAAGGTGCTGTCCTGTGGACAGTCTCATCACATTCATGTACACACACACAGACGCTCACATACAGCTAACCTGGATCCATTTGGTGGATTGAGTCATTCGCTACTGTATTTAAGGGGTCTGAAGACAGAGCTGAACTTTCACTGTTACTCTTATACCGCATGCACACACACACACACACACACAGTCTGGTCAGCTATCCTCGTGGGGACTCTCCATAGGTGTAATGGTTTTTATACTGTACAGACCGTATTTTCTATCGCCCTACACCAACCCTACCCCTAAACCTAACCCTCACAGAAAACTTTCTGCATTTTTAGATTTTCAAGAAACTTCATTCTGTGTAATTTATTAGCTTGTTTACCTGTGGGGACCTCAATTTAGGTCCCCACCGTGACACAAGTCCCCATGAGTCTGTGTGTATTCAGGTTTAAGTCCCCACCAGAATAGAAAAACAAGTACACACACACACACACACACACATCGTCACTACACATCATCTTGACAAACACACCTAAACATGACATCACTTGCATTTGAGATAACATATTGGTAAGGGTCTCAAAATGTGTAAGAGAAAATGACAAGGATTGAGATGTTATCAAAACGAAGTGAGGTTTAGAAGACGTTCATACAGCTGGCATGATAGAGGAGAAGAATCATTGCCGATGGTTAAAACAGATGTCAGGCTTGTGTTGAATTGTTTTGCAAACGCAACTGTCATCTTATATGTTTTCCTTTGAGAGAGTGAGCAAAAAATACATTTACAACAATGCATCATTCAAATGCCCCCCTCCCCCAGAGTAAATAGCAACAAAATAAAATGCATTGCACTTTGATTTTTCTGATTAATTTCCCAGTGCCATAATGGCCATAAGTGATTGATTGCGGTGTTATTTATGTCATTGATGTACAGAGGTACTGCCACCAAACACATGCATACACACACACTTGCAGCATTTCATTTGCACAGAAAACTACGAGCAACAGCTGGCTATCTGAAATGACTAAATAAAAGAGAGAGCAAGCTTTGTGTGTGTGTGTGTGTGTGTGTGTGTGTGAAAGTGGAACAGGGGCTGTGAATGCCTCTCCTGATGAGAGATGGAGGCATATTGAAAAGTTTATTAAATTACCCTGATTAACAATTTAGCCACGAATAGTAGAGTGGTGGAGGAGCTCTATGAGGAGGCCCTATCGCCATTCAAACCTCGAGCTGTGGGGTCGAAAGGTTCCTGAAGTTCACATGCTCTAGGGCCTTTGTTATGCTAACACTCCAGCCCCCACTTCATGGCCAGACACAAACTATTCCTTGAGAACTTCACCGGCGGCTTGTTGTTCCTGGGTGTGCCACTGCATTGGTCAGTGCTCTGAAATCTTTTTTTACTGAAAATCATTGGAGGGACAGCTGGACTGTGTGAGGATGAGGAGGCAGTGAGCAATGCTGTTACGCTCATGTAAAGTAATGCTAAATATATCAAGTCAAGTCACGTTTATTTGTAAAGAGCTTCATACAATACTGAGTCAAAGCAGCTTTAGAGTGTCAAACTGAAAAATAGTTTGTCAGAGCAAGAAGACAATAACAAATAATCGTTTTTTTCCCCAGCTAAAGTCAGTTCATTGATGTCATCAGCCAGAGAACTAAACTGGATGATAACAAAATATGTAAATTATGATCCATTTTTCATGAGTTAAGTTATAGTGTTATAGTGTATAATAAAACATTTCCATTTTAATTAACTTGAATTTTAAGTGTTTTACCTTTAAGTATCAGGTATAGGAATAATAACATGATCATCGCAATTTTAAAATTTAACATTTTATTTGACATTTTTACAGAATGAGTTTAACAATAAAAATAGATAACAGTGAAACAGAAAATACGATAAAAATGTAGGAAACTGTAGACGAAATAAAGTTAGGGAGTGTAAATAGAGGTCTTTGGAATATTTTAGGTTTTTGCGAGTAAATTTAGAAACGTTTTATTTGTAAGTTATTTTAAAGGATGCAAAATGTAATTTATTATTATTATTATTATTATTATTATGCTGCAAAACATATATAGTAACACAAAAGATTTGCATATCGAGACATTTATGTTAAAAACCATAATAATGTTATAAAATAAATAATCATACATATTATATAATTCCAAATAAAACACATTACTAATACAGCATGTAAATAAAGAAAACAGGCCCATGTAGATTTGGAAGATTACAAAAAAAAAAAAAAAAAATGGAAATACTGGAAATACATAATGTTGTATTAAAATATATTTAATGATATACATGACAAAGGTTGTGTTTTTCATTTATATTCAGTAATTTTTATTTATTTCAGTGATGGACAGTTGTAAAACAGGTTACACATTGCGCAAAGCACTTGACAATTACAAAGGTTTACAAAGGTTTCAGTAAAAATAAATGAGAATAAAGGGAGAGAAATGGACGGTCAGTGAGCTCGGGTCTCTGGGGATCAGTAATCAATACTTTAACAAGAAGAGGTCAGCAGATAACATGCCTAGAGGTCCAGGTCAAATGCTGGCCAGACACCCTTGACCTGAAGGTCAAGCTCTTTATCATCAGAACATGTGTTGTAAGTTAGTGACTTTACAGACTTCAGCAGCATCATAGGCTTTAAACAGTATTAGACTACATTTGATTTCATTAAGTAAATAATCATTATCATTTGTCAAATAATTGCAGAATCCATGCTGTAGCTGTAGACTGCATCAAATTGTAACATTGTAACATCGGGTGGGTGAAACATGAAGAAAACACTTTTACACTTTTTAATTTCAAAAAGCAAATGAAAAGCAAATGAAAAGCATTCACCCAGAGAAGCGGCCTGTACAGACAGACTTACACTTATATTGGCTTTTAAAGACCCCCCCCCCCCCAAAAAAAATGAAAATGACATGAATACAATGTGAATAAAAACACCCATTCTAAATGTCAGTGCATATTATCCTCTCGTACTGCAAATGGTGGCATAAAATAGAAAGATGAATCTGACTGCTCTATAGAAGATGCACAATGCAACCTTGACAGAAGGGCGGACCTGGTCGGACATGCAAATAACGGCACATGAATATACTGCATCCAGACAGCTTTCATCCATCCCACGATCTTACTGTTTTTCAGATGTGCCACATCAGGTACGTCTGTCCATGAATATCTGTAAATCCATCATCAACCCATCACAAAATAGTAAGGATGCCGAGCGGCTCCGTATGAAAGCCTGGCTAATTACTTGATGAAGAGAAATCTCTCTCTCTCCCCCTCTCTCTCTCTCTTTCCAGGAGAGCCCGCCCTCCCCTCTCTTTTAATTATCACATTTGTGGACTGCAGAGCTGTGGCAGAATCTATTAAAAACTAATGCCTTCAGCATATAACCACAGCAGGCCATTCGGTCAGGATGTCTTAGACTTCATTTCTAGGAATGGCCATTTGAAACTGTACTATATTCACTTTGTTTGTCATTCCATATGGCTTATTTAAAGAATACTGCTTAAAAATGAGTATAGCTCTATTTAGTTGAGCAGCTCTGGGATTCAAGGGCTCTGGCCATTAGGTAGGCATTTCTCTGAGACAACAGAGTGGGGACCATCAGGGAGAGATGGATTGTAAGGTGTGGGAGTTCACAGCAGGGGATCTGTCTGACCCAATGGACCCACAAAGCGGCCCTCTCAGAGATGGTCCACCTCTCTTTCAGAGCTGCTTGTCGTCTATTCAAAAGGCCTTGTTCAGTGGACACTATAGGTAAAGAAAGACTGCTATAGTCATGAATCCTGTTGCACCATTGCCTGTGTTGAATACATTGATTTGCATGCATATTAATTACAATTTGTAATGAGAGGTGAGTTTTCATATGCTTAGAATTTAATAGGTTTCTCCTGAGCGCATGCCACATTATACACGTTTTGCCTGTGGTTTGACTAAAAACTGCATAATATTTATGTGTATTTCAATCTCGTCCTGTGCTAGGGATGTTTGGAGCTTGCGACCGGGGTCTAATGTCAACAATGCATGGAGGTGACATTTACATTGAGAGAAGTGTATACATGCAACAAAAGCACCTCCGGTGTAATTCCTTTAAATAACATTATGTGTCTAGAAAAATCGCATGACATTTGATAGAATGAGTATGATGCTTCTAAGTGGACTGGATATCAGAATGGCATATAAATGCCACTTTTGCATTTCCTTAAACAATAGAAAAGAAATATGAATACTGTGAAAGCAGATACCAAGAGGTCTATTCTCTGCATTTTAATATCTATGATAATAATGATGATAATAATAATAATTATTATAATGATTATATATTATATTGTATATAATGATATTTTAAATAAACCTAAGATTCAATTATAATGTTGAATAGAAAGAAGAAAAAAAAGAAAACATGGAAATCATTCAGGTGTGTTGCATTTTAATAAAATTCAAATGACAAATTATGCTGATGCAGAAATCTGTAATCTGTGCCACTGCAGCAGAACTATGTCTCTCTCTGTTTCTCAATAACATATATCATTTTGATCTGTTTCCAGTTTTTGTTCAAAATCACCATGACAAATAATGAATGGCATTTAGAAATGAGTCTGTTTGACTGGATATACAAAAGTTGGGCCGTAGTATTGTCATAGTATGGATTGCAGAGCAAGGGAGTTGGAAAGAAGGGAACAGACACCAAGGAAAAAGCTTGGATAAAAAGCAGAAATGCCTGTGAACGTTGACTGTGATCTTTCATGACCCAGATATGGTATTTCATCTAAAAATAAAGCATGCAGCAGGGGTAGTAATAAAGGCAATTCACAGCCACACTGTTCAAGTAATGAAAGATTTCTTTATTAATGCCTCTTGTGTATTTTAATTATCATAATGATTTCCAATGGGCATTACGTTTTATCCTATGTCGTATTTAGTATATTTTTGCAAATTTTGTTAATTGCACAACTAATTAACACTATTAAAAAAATCGTTTTTCTCTAGTCTAAGGAGTTATCAAGACATAAAGTCTGTTCATAGTCATCCACTCATGGTCTACTTATAGGGGTATTTAAATATAAAATGTTTCACCCTATCAGCTGGATGGTCTGTTAATGTAAGCACTAAAGCACTGTTTACACCGGCTCCACCAGTCTAATGTGTTTGATGTTTACAGCATCTCCTTTTACTGAGCATCTCTTTCTAGAACTCTGTTCTTTTAATTAGTTCCAAAGTAATAGAGAGAACTAATAGGAACAAAATCATCAAATAAATGCATTGAAATGTGATTTGATCATTAGGACAATTATCATCATGTTTTAAAAGCTGGAAAGACAAAGCAACTAGAATAATAAAACACTCAAGTGTGATATAAAATAAAACAAAGCAATAAAGGCAAGCATAAGAGCACACCACAAGGCACTCAGTCCATCTCTATTTGACAGTTATACATCAGTTAGACAAACGCATACAAAGATCTTTTGTAAATATAGGATAAGAAGATCTTGTTTACTGTACACAGTGATAATGACAGGGGAGTGAGGGTGAATTCATGACCCACTGCTATTTACACTTCCCCACTCACTAGTGTGGACACATCTACTCCTTCTTTATTACGAGCATACTGTTTTCTACATCGATTAAATATAAAACAACTCTAGACTATTTGATAGATTACAGCTCTGTTCACCCTCAAATCGCAAGAATAAAAAAAAGGTGTATCCTTAGATTTTGTATTTATTTATTTTCTTGTATTTAAATCTATAATTTAATTGTAAATAAAACAATTCACAAAAAGGAAGCTATTGTTAAATCCAAGACCAACTAAGTAGGCTACATAAAATACAACATAGAATAAATACAGAAAATAGGGGAAGAGTAAAGTGATGAACTTAAAATTAAATAAACCAGAAACATACAATAAATACATACATACAACATTCATAAGTCAGTTACACAGAAATATGTATAAAAACCCTTTAACGTAACACTCGAGTCCACAATCCAAGTTTTTTAGATAAGAGAATGTTAATTTCAACATCTTTTGGGATACTAGATGAATAGTTTACATTTATGAATAAAAATACAGCTGAGTTGCACAAATGCTCTTTATCATACTGTTATTTAGAAGTGACTCAGTCGTAGGTTGTTTACATATTCAAAGAATAATTATGTTAAACAATGCAATAATAAATAAGGAAATAATAGCATAGATAAGGAAATAAAAATACAAATAGAATAAGTCTATATAAATAATTCATATAAATGTTTTTTTTTTTTTTTTTTCAGCAAAGCACTTTATCAGTGAATCTCCAGTTACTGTCAGTGTATCCACAGATTTTACTAAAATGCACCAAAAATCTAAGTATTTTATGAGTAAATTAACATTGATAGTCCTCAGTCCTGAGCAGGGTTAACAACACCGGTAGGAAAACGTCACATGTGTTGCTTTCCCTACATCCGGTGAAGGGGTCCTGCAAGATCCCTAAGTCGCCCAAATTATTGCCTGTTTTAAAACTGAGAATAATACAACGTTATCGTTTGTAAATTGTAAATAATGATGATATGTACGAGCATGCATGTTGTTCATCAATCTGAAATATCACTGTGACACAGATATCTATTATTCGGGGGCTCTCGCGGTCATTAAACCGTTTAGGCTGTCAGTGGCAGCTCGGCACCGAGAGACTGAGCGTGACCTCTACTGCAGTTGAAAACACAGTGGAGCCGCCGCTTGATCCGTGGGATGTTTGTTTAGGTCTTCATTTCACCTGTCAACACTGTCCTCTCAGATAACAGCCCCGCAAGACAGGCTTATGTGCTCCGTGCCGCTGGATCTCCGCTCAGGGGTGCTCTTTGAGATCTGTCACTGCACTGCAGCATCAGTATGGTAAGAGATCACAGCATCTGAAGGCACCATTACTGTCGGGGCTTCGTTAATGCATGCTAAATATATATCGAGAGGAGGTTTTGTTTATTTTTCGTTCTGGTGTTAGATGCCTGCAGTTCTGCTTCTAGGTCTGAGCAATTTCTTTATTAGGATTGAGTCCACTGAATCCTATGGGTGTAAATGTTTGCTTGTTTATTTTTAATACAGAAATTAGCAATGACATAATGTAATGTCATTTTAATGGTAATTGTAAATGCTTCACTCGACGAACATCACTTGATAGTTTTGCTAGTAGTGGGATGCGCTTCACCTGGTGCACAGGTAAAGCTCTTGACCTCAGAATGTCCTCCACTGGATGACATCATGGAAGGGCTTACCCTCAGATCCGTTCAAAATGACTTTTATCCTAAAGGGATAACGTTAGTTCATTCCGAGATGAACATCTTATCCTTTTCTCAGACTGTGGAAAATGTTTTTCTGTACATAAAGATGAAGGTGTGCTTTACTCCCCAATAACGTTAATTGAATTGAAAAGGGCTATGGAAATGAATGGAGACTATAAAAAACATGCATGATATGTCATGTTATGTTCCACAGATGAAAGAAAGTCATGAAGGTTTGAAATGACATGAGGATGACTAAATGATGAGAGAATTATAATTTTAGGTCAGCTTATTCTGGTTTAATGTCTAACTGTTCAGTTAAAATGGGAACTATAGGCCTTCCCCGGTGATTGATGAGATAGGCTACACTTAGCCTTAAATACAGCTCAGCCTCAGACCTTGAGACATTCTTGTGCACTAAGTTCCTGTACATGGCCTTATGACTGAAACTTAGGAAACTTCTGCAAGTGCTTCATTAATATTTCACTCTCAGCAGAACTTATAGGTCTGGACCGCTGGATGCGCTACATTATGGTGTGATTTGTATTAATGTATGTGGTGGTACGATCATGTAATCAATAAATCATTTAATAATAATGCTATTATACCAGTTTTAGATTGATGCCTGTATCTTTTCAAAGACAAGACATTAGTCTTTGTGCATGGTTGAATTATAATTTACAATGTATCAATGCAAACTTTGGTAATGGAAGAAAGTTAATTACAAAATCTCACATTTTGACGTGTCACCAATGGCCAAAATCCATGCTTTGCCCGAGCAACTCTCTTCCTGACCATTATCTCGTATGGTGACTGAATTTCTAGACCTGCTGGTTATCTTCACTGTCCCCCTTCAGAGCTCATTTGGCCCCTGTCCTGTCCAGGTCAGTGCCAGTGAGGCAGATAAGTGTCCCATGCTGCTTCAATTACCTCTCCTGCCCCAACCTCTCATGGTGACTCTCACTGACGGATCAAACTTCCCCAGCATGGCTGGTGGCCCATTTTTTTATGTCACGCGTCTAAAAAGAATGTCCAGCAGGATGTGACACTTCTCTGATGGTTTGAATCAAATAAAGGGAAGTTGCTTGGAAAGCAGGGATGTCACAGTTCTCAGTATTCTTAATCAGTCAATCAAGAATTATTATACTATGGTATTAAGCACTATTTAATTTAAAATCTCTGTAAAAAAAAAAAAGTAATCATATTATTATTTAAAGATAATACTGCTTCTAATTCTACTACCATACTAACAATATACAATGCACTACGGATTGATGAGCTGCTGGGTTCATGAATATTAATCACGTTGTCTGCGTTCGGTCAAACTGATTTGCTGAAATCAAAACAGGGACGTAGTAGATCAGCGCCAGCCAATGATATTGCCATTTGTGCATTAGCTCTGCCCACTACCGGAGAAATTATGCAGAACTTTAAGGCTTAAAGGTCCCGTTATTTGCGCTTTTTTGAAGCTTTGATTGTGTTTACAGTGTACAATATAACATGTGTTCATGTTTCGCGTGTAAAAAAACACAGTATTTTTCACAAAATACACCTATCTGTATACCTCTGTTTTCATATACCTATAATCACAGGAGCATTTTTACTGACGAGATGCCCATGAAAATCGCATTCGTTTTTTCGCACAGCCCTAACATCTAGTTAACAAAACTAAACAGCATTGCCCTTTGTGTAGTAAGTTACATAAACTGTTAAACGCACTAACTTAAATAATAAAATACACTTACCGGTTGTGTTCCATAAACAACGCCTTCTCCAGACAAAGAAGGAACTGCTCCATCTTTCAGGAATAATCTTTGTAGGAATCCGGCATTAAACTGATTGAGATTGAGAAGTTGTCTTCAGCAAAATGTGCTGCACATAGTTTTACATGTGAATTATTATTTTCGGGAACCGAGTTAAACATAAATTGTATCCATTAATCTCCAAGTAAAGCATTCCTGGGAAGCCCAAACAAAGATGATTGGACTCAGAGATGAAAATAACAGTGCTCCTTCTTCTCCGTCAGAGCGCAACAAGCCCACGCCCCCTTTTTGTGAATTAATGTGGGCGGAGGTTAGTTAAAACACTGTTTTAGTGACGTCATTACTGTAGGAACTAGAGGGCTGTAGTCCAAACGGGTCGTTTTTTGTAGGCGAATTCTGTTAAATAAAATATCCCCCTTGGCATTGAAATTTGAGCTTAAGCATTTTACAGATATTATTTATACTCTAACAAGATAATTACACACTAACTAAAGTTTAAAACATGGGATCATGAAGAAGGGGACCTTTAACACAATTTAAACGGATGAGTTATACAAAAATTCACCCCCCTCACAGTTGTCATGAAGGGCAAAATTTGCTATATAGACCAAACTCATTTTTTCCACCAGGCTGTAAACATGTTTTTTTCTGCTGTAAATTTGGGCATTATAACACGGGGAGTCTTTGGGATTGGCTCCCTTTTGCAGCCAGCCTCTAGCGTCCAGTCGATGAATTGTAGTTTTAGGCACTTCCGTATGGGCTTCACGAGAGAGAGCGGGAGGTTGCCGCTCGGTGAGAAACATCGCTATCAGCTAGTGATGGGATTTATGGCTCTTTGAGGGGATCCGGATCTTCGCGATCCGTTCCTTTCAAAGAGCCGTTCAAAAGAATGGCTCTTTTGGCTCTTTTTAAATATTTAGTCAGTTTTAAGAAGCCAGCTTGGGAGCATCTCAGTTTATCCTGGAAATAATCACTGGGAGGTATTATGAGGTGAGATTTGTAGTCAAATAATTAAAGCTCAGATATCACACACCAATATCTGAGTTTGAATTATTCTGAAATATTGATTATTACCTCATTTCTCATGTGTCGACTATATTCCATAGGGTTGCACAAATCCCTCTGCTTAGACAGTGACATCATTATTTTGATTTACCTTTAGTACAAAGTGTGTGTGTGTGTGTGTGTGTGTGTGTGTAAAACTACGTTGACTTATGTTATTCATACAATACCTACTCACAAATAAACATAAAAAACAAAGCCGGCTGCAATGAATTTCTGTGCAAAACAGCTTTTACTACAAACACTTCAACACAAGAACATTGTTATCACACAAGAACATTTTGATAGAGAACCAAAAATACTTAAAGTAGATAAAATTAGAATAAATAAAATGGAAATGTCTACATACTATTACTACTGTAAACTTTGCAAATAGGACATCAGCCCCTTCAAGTCAATGAACAATAACAAAGTGGGCTGCAATGAATGTCTGTGGAAAACAGCTTTTAGTGAAACATTTCTATACAAGTAGAGTATCACAAAAGAACATTTTTAATGATTTTAAAATAAATTTTAAATGAACACAAAATGCAATGTAAATGCATGCACAACTAATAACTAATATCATCACGCTATAAAGGGTTGGCCTGCGCTGGGTGCGCCCCTCCCCCTATAACTGTTCTGTCTCCTGGAGGAGCTCATTTGTATGAACACGCACAGGAAAAAAGAACGATAGAAAGAACGGCTCCTCTCCAGTCGCGACTCGGCTCCCATCGTTCATGTTTATGAGCCGTTCAAAAGAATCGGTTCGTTCGCGAACGTCACAACTCTACTATCAGCAAAGCGCCGGCTAGTCATGCGCCTTCAAACAGAGTTTACAGAGCGTCAAATACAGGTGCGCTGTACCTCCATTGAGATGAATCGAAAAAGTACAGATCGCGTGATGGAGAGAGAAACTCTAAAACGCTCAGTCAGTCAAAAACTCTGTCAAAACTCTAAAGTCACTCAGTGTTCAGCGAGTGAAAATATATCTCTGCTAATCTTATAATAGCTTTGAAAACACACACTGGCGAGTAAAATCGAAGAATTTGTTAGCCAATGGCTAACGATAGACAACATTTAGTCGCCCAGAGTAAAATTTAGTTGCATAATATGCGAATGATGTACTCGCAATGTAGATGGTTGCTTATAACATGCATTTGAAAAAGTAATGCATGCAAAATATCTTCTCTTGTAAAGACTTGTAATGAGAAGCATTTCTAAACATGTCCAACAAAAGAGAACATTTAACAACATGTTTTTACTCCACAACATCAGTTGATTGTTTAAAATAACTAACTAATAATATTTTTTTGTGATCTGATGTAGCTTTTCGTCATAGAATGAGGCAGATAATATATTCTGTATTGTAATAAAGGCTGTCGATGAGCAATGGATTATAGATGTACTTAATTACCAAGATGGCTTGAGGAACACCGATAAACTATGTATTGTCGCAAACTAGTGTTTATCTTCTTGTTTCATTATTCAGAACGTTTCTATCTTTTTATTCAGTTATTGCGATAGCTGGATGCACATTAGGAATTTCCTGAAGCGTCATCAGCTCTTTTACACCCGTGAGGCATTTTTTGCATTTCTGCTTGAGCACACCCTCCAGCTTCCAGTATGAAATGTAATTTATTCATAATGTAGGTTAATTACAAATTAATCTCTCTTGAGCTAATTTTTCATGTTACTGTATCTTTAAATAAAATGGCTAAAAAAAGGTGCCCTTAAAATGTGAATGTAAACGTACACTCCAGCCCATGGAAGAATAACATTCATTGCTTTAACTGAATAGCTCTTTTTTTTTTGGCAGTCTCAAATTCATTCTTATGGGCTGTATAGCTGCCATGGCAATGGGATGCCTTTCTGTTTCAGGTAAAGTGAGGGAAACGTTGTAGTCTGGCATCAGCTTGGTTATTCTCTCAAAGATGCGTGTGACCAGCAGTGAAAAGAAGCACGCGGCTGCTTTCATGTGTTTCTTCAGACCACCGCATTATTGCTGTTGTGTCATTGTGTGGCTGTGCCTCTGTGCAGGTATTCACGTTTGTCAAAGTGGTGAAAAGCAGGATAGAATAAATGAAATATAACATTTCAGTTTTTATGGCAAGCTTTGCATTAGTGTTGCACACAGAGTGAACTATTCACAGTGAAAGTGATGCTCAGAAAGTCACAGCTTCACAGGCTTTACTGTGAATTAAATGGCAGCAGTACTTAAATATCACAGCTGTTGGTCCTATTACAGGAATAGTTTGATGCTGGTATCAATGAAATGAGTACAGAGCATGTAGCTGACTGAGGAACTTAAGACTATTTGCGAAGTTTATTACTATTGAAGCACTGAATTCATTGGCTTTTTAGACCATTTATCTTGGATACAGTTAGCATTTTTAACCCAATTTTCCAGAGGTACAGTAAAAACTTTTTTGAAATGTCAACTTCATTGATAATTTAATACAGTGATTTTCAGTCAGGGGGCGGGGTCCATTACAGAGCCTCTGCAAACTTTCAGGGGGACCAAATAATCTTAAAAGTATTTAAATTATCATATTTTTTTGGAATAGATGTTGCTTTATAATTTTTCATTCCTGTTTTGCTCTAAATACTGTTTTGAGGGAAAATGCAATACATTTTTAGTGTCTGCAGACATTTGATTTTATTTCAAATCTATTAATTAAATGCCACTTATACACCGATGTGACTTACCTGTGTTTTTTCTTTTTTTCTTTCAGCTTTCTTTCAATTTTGACCCTACTGTGACTTATAGTCAGGAGGTGCAACTTGGAAAATGTTTTAGCCGTATTAACATAATTGTATTAAGATGTACAAATCAGTTATTTTGAGTTTTCTTTTTACATTTTTATTGTCTTGGACAAAATGGGACCTTAGAGTCAAAACGGTTGAGAACCAGTGGTGATATGTGGCTCTGTTAGGCTAGTCCTGAACTGCTCCGCTGTGCTTGAAAATAAACTGTGCTAGATTTGTTTCAAGAACATGGGATCGGTATGTACCACATACCTTGACAATTAGGCTCCAAAGTCAAGGAAGAGAATTCACCAAGTCAGCCTTGCAAAATTACATTATCAGGGAATAGTTAAGATCATTTTCTAGTTTTCTGTCTTGTCATTGAATGGCTGTACAATTTGATTCACGATTCCTCCCTTCCTGAGTGACACGCCAGCCATGTTGCCATGTAAATTTCTTTTGTGTGACTTTTGAAATGGTTAGCTAGGCGCATAGCAATTTGTGTGGATCAGTGATCACCATCTCCTCGACATAGGGGCAGGACACTGTGCCTTACACGCGTGGATGGTGAGATTACCCGTCCTACCACGCTGTAGCTGGGATAGTGTGATGCTGGGGTGTTTGAGGCAATCACATAGTAGGTGATTGACTGGGGAAGTCACCATCGTTTGGAAAGGTTATTACCTTTGCAGCGCCAAATTCATTACTTTTTCATTGCCCCGTGGACATGGCGCTTTTTTCTTAAATATGTATCTGGAGAAAAAAAAAAAAAAAGTCCTTAAATTTTGCTAGTTTGGTTCCAGATTCATATATTCCTGATAGTTCCTAGTTTGAATGCTGTTCTGTGTTCTTGCCGGTGCGATCTGAAAGTGTTCTAATATTTCACTCTTCCCCTACAGGGTGTGATCAGTGTGCAGCTGGTGGTTACCATGGTAATGGCCAGCGTGATTCAGAAGATCATACCCCACTATTCCTTTGCTCGATGGCTCCTCTGCAGTGGCAGGTAATGAGGAAGTACAGCCCACTGTGCCGCTCTGGCATCCCTCTCCATAGTCAACCCAAAATGGCATCTTAATCTACAAGGCGGCCTTACCAACACAAACCACAGATCCTGCTCCACTTTGCACACAGCATATCCTGTTTTATTGTTCATATTAAGAGCCCGTCAAAAATACATCATTATGGTGTTTCTGTAAGACCAAAGGGTATCATCAAAAAGCTGTACAACCCAAGAGAACCGCTAACGAAAATACAAGCCACGCTTGTTTCCTCCCTTAATTAGCGCCATATGTGTTCAGGGTAAACAGCTCTTCCAAATGTGCTCAATAATTCATCTGTGCTTGTTTTTGGCTGTAAAACTAGTTTGGGAAAACTCTGGCTCGAGTGCAGGGCTTGAAGTGTTGCCCAGGAGACTTTCATAATTAAGTTTTCATTAAACACGCAAAAACAACTGAAAGCAGTACAGCGGCCCTCGCAGGGCTCGTGACAGGCCAGTTTCTAAACAAAGTTAAAAGGGTTGTGGTAAATGTTTGCCACCAAAGATCTGCTAATTTTGTTACCATCAAACAACTCCAGTAATTGGGCTTTATTGGGCAGAAAATTCTGTGATCATTTACCCTCATTGCACACCTGTATGCCTTCTGTCTACTGTGAAACATAAAAGGAGAAATTCAGAAAGCTGCGGTTGTTGCTCTTTTCCATGCAGCTACAAGATCTGGCAAAGATGGACCGGAAGATTTCAACCTTCAAAAAAGGTCACAAAGGCACCACAAAAGAAATATGAAAGTGGTCCATGCTATGATAGTCAATAGGCTGACTCGCGTTAAACCCCATTGGCTTTCATTATATGGATAAAAACATTCTTCACAATATCTTTTCTATCTGTTCTGAAGAAGAAAGTTAGTCATACAGGTATGAAACTGAATGACTGAGAGTAACTGATGACAGAATTCATTTTGGGGGTGAATGTTTCCTATTATATTAAGCAGTACTACAGTTTTTAACATAGATAATGAAAAGAAATGTTTCTAAATCAGCATATTCGAATGATTTCTGAAAGATCAGGTGACACTGGAGGAATGGCTGCTGACAATTCAGCTTTGGGGCATTTTAAAATAAAATAGAAAATAGTGTAAATTGTAGTAATATTTCATTATAAATCTGTTTTACTGTATTTTTGACCAAATAAATTCAACCTTGGTGGGCATAAGAGACTTGATCAAATCTTTAATATTGTGTGTGTGTATATACATATATAGGTGTTCAAGAGCAATCTGTATTTCAGAGATGGTGATATACTTCTTGTCTCGTTAGTCTGCGTTGGTACCAGCACCCCACGGAAGATGAGCTGAGGACCTTAGCTGGAAAACAGCAGAAAGGAGGCAAGAGCAAGAAGGACAGGTACAACACTGCTTCACTGTTGGACGTTTCTCTAGATTTGTGTGTGTGAAAGAACATTTTGTGGCTACAACAGAGTGGTAAAAATCAAGCAGCTTTGTTGCCAGAATTCTGCAGGGGTCTAAGCATACAATGCTAATTCCCTGAAAAGGTAGACTAGCCTGTGTCTAGCAGCTTAGTTTTGATAGTCAGCTCTATTATACCTACCTCCTGTTCTCAGACAAAAGCCCATTTTTACTCTACAGGGAGCTTGTGGGCCATTTTGTCAGGCAGGTATGCTACAATCCAGTGCAGAGAGACTACCATGCCCACAGTGCTTTTGTGCTGAACACCATTGTGCATACTGACCTATGTAAACAACAGAGACCCAGAGCCAGAGGAGAAGTCCAGGAATCTCCGGTTCAGCTGGCTCAGAGCCACGGGGCAGAAAGCTTGCATACTAGACCCCTTCACGCTAAGGCCTGTGCCCCTTTCCAATATCCCACCATTCCCAGCAGAGCCCGACATTCATTTCTCCATTCTTTGTCATGCAGACAGCATTAGAGATGGGTGGAAATATGTTTGATTTGAACGTTGTGTGGATTTAGCTCTTTTTCAGTCGCGAGGAGGGCTCATCTAATCCCCAGTAAAATGTGCAAACGCTGGTGTTTGGTTTCCACTAGAGACAGAGCCCTCCGTTAGGACTGCGAAAAATCTGCTGTCCTTCAGACAAAGTTGAGATCCCACACGTTGATACCTGCTTCTCAGCTATGTTCTTTTGCTTTTGTTAATCATTGTGAATAAATGAAATTATAGAATAAATTTAGCTTTAGAGTTAATAATTAAAGGACCTTAAAAAAACTTTTAAAAAGTAAAAAGTGGCTGCAAAGATATTCCCTTTTTATTTTATTTGAACTTTCTATTCATCAAAAAATAATAAATTAATAATAAAAAATCCTGAAAACAGATGTATATTGGTTTCCACTTAATCTGAAGGAGCACAACTGTTTTCAACATTGATATGAAATATTTATTGAGCACCAACTCGGCATATTAGAATGATTTCTGAAGGATCATATGACACTGAAGCTGAAAATTCAGTTTTGCCATCACAGGATTAATAGTCATGTTATTACTGGAATTTTAAAATTTAATATACAGTCTTTGTAACCATTAGAAACCTTTTGTAGTCATAATTATGATTATGAGCATTCATAATCTTTTGGCCAAAAACCGATTAGTACTACATTTGATTTGATGATACTCCATGATGTTAATATATGATTGATGAGTGAGTGAATTATGTAAATTATTTTGATTCGCATTTATTTACGAAATTTAAGCAAAAATGCATTTCAGTTTTGGGCTAAACTGTTATGAAAGCTCGTAATTATTACAGCAAAATATGTTATCAATTTGTATCGCAACAAGAGTTATGATAAATGGTATTCAGTGCTGATAAAGTGTCTTTACTTCAGTCATGCTTAAAAGGAGATTATTTCCAACGACAGTCACAGCTGCTTCGTTACGAATTCATTGTAGGTTATATTGTACATTTGGGTATTTTCTTTGCGAAGTGAAGAGCAGGTAGTTACAGCTCAATGAAACCATTTTACTAGTTTAATAAAGTTAAACTGTGACATCCTTTACAGGTTAGCTGAGTATTACAAAATAAATGAAACAAAAGTGTCTTTTAAAATGTAATTGGGAGCAGCTGAACTTCTCACCCTGATGATGACGTCCCACTTACATAGCAATCAGAATTTACACTGCCAGGAAGGAGATATGAGTCATGTGACGCTTTGCATTGTGTGATGAGGTTAAATGCCAGAGAAGCCCCATCGTCTTACAACTGAAGCCACTTAAAAGAGTGCTGAAACATCAGAAATGAATGGATAAAGTAGCCCAGATGCTCCTGAATAAATTCTGTCTTATCTGGGCAGAAGAGGATGATAGCGACAATTTCTTGGAAGAGCATATTTATCACTTATCACGTTAAACAATTTTTATTTTTTATAAAAAATGCTAATTCTTTTATATGTTTTGCCCATATGTTTTGATAAATGTGCGTTTTGATAAATGTGTTTTTTAATAATAAAATGGTTGTGTTTTTATATTGTTTTATTCTAAAGTATGAATAAAAAGCAACTTCAATACAATTTATACTGGCAAGTGAATGGAGAAAAATAGCACTCTAGCACACAATTTAGTTTTTTGGCCCAAAATGTCCTTGGTAATTTTTGTGGGTGTTTTAAGGTTAGCCAAATTTCAGTGCTATTATATGTTCTATGTTCACATTTTGCTTCTTTCAGGAAGTACAATGGGCACTTAGAGAACAAACCAATGACTATTCCCAAAGACATCGACCTTCAGCTGGAGACTAAATGCATTGCAGAGGTGGACACACTGGGTAACTCACCTGTTGGCATTATATGAAACCTAATGAATCCTTGAGATTCAAGGATCTTCTTATTGAGATGGATTTCTAAAGCTTCTCTTCTTGTCCATCTGTTTGTCTAGCTCTGCATTACTTTCCTGAGTTCCAGTGGTTGGTGGACTTCACGGTGGCCGCCACAGTGGTGTATCTCATCACTGAGTTGTACTTCTGTGTGGCGGAGTCCAGTGGGGAGATGAACATCAGTGTGGTGTGGAGCCTGCTGGTCTTGGCCTTTGTCACGTATCCCTTTCTAGCGTGAAATACTGAAGGAGCTTTTCCTCTCCTCCTTTGTTGCATTGCCTTTCCTTTTTCATATTTCATTGCTTGTGGTTGATTAGATGTGTTGTCAGTATAGGGTGATTTCAGGTTAGCCACCATACTGTAACTGGAGTTTTTTTATTTATTGCTTTTTTATAGCTAATCACAGATATGAGCATGAGTAATGAAGAAACTTAGCAAATGCCATTAGAAGTAATAGAATTATATAATAGATGACATCATGTCAACTAGTCGTTATTTATGTCTTTCTTATTAGTATTGTTAAATAAGAGCTTTGGCATGTTATTTGAACGTGGTTGCCTGAGAACCTTAATTCAATAGTTTCTCAGTGCATGATGTGACTCACATAGGGAGCGTTTGTTATTTTAACAGAACTACAAATTGGGAACCTTAAAGTACTTTACGTTTCCATAGTCCCTAAATGTTAAAACATCCTTTTATAAAAGACAACCCTTGTGGAGAAGCTCTATTTTCCCAGTCTCGAAGCAGGGACAGTGATGAAAGCTGCACCTGTTGCCTTTTACCTGCTACTTTCCCCTTCTAGCGCCTCACCAAATCACACACATTAACCCTGGCACAGTCCACAAAGATCAATCTCCCTCCGCTCGCCACTGCCCTTTACCTAGCTCAGCCTGCCACGGAAGATTGGAGGCCCAATTTTCACGACTGATTTGCCTGGGAAAAAGAGAGGGAGGAAGGAAGGTGCCTGGTAGGGTGATGATGATGATAGGTCTGTATGTGTGCAAATGGCTGAATGTGGACAGGAAGGAGCCATTTTCCTGATCTCAGTGGAGAGTGTGTGGTGGGGAAAATGTCCTGTCAAAGTGATGGTGACTGAAATATTTCCTCCGATGGCTGTCCGCTTGCCTTGCAGATTTGCACGACGTAACTACAAGTTGAATAGTTGACCCTAGACCAGTATAATCAAATCGGGCACATAAAGGCATCATAACAGAAAGGCGCAGCTTGACGTTTTCTTGCTTTAAAAAAATTTATAAAATAATTCTCACCTTGGAGAAATTTGCCTTGACACTATTTGATGAGGGTTTTTTCAATGCATTTCTCTTCTGCTGTGACTCTAAATGTGAGACATGTAAGCCAGGATACTTTTCAATTAGATTTGAATAGAACCCAACCAGCTTCAGTAGTGTAGAGAGTTTTTATGTAGAGTAATGGCACTTAAAGGAAAATCTGATTGAAATCCAATTTGGGATTTATTAACTGCATGTGTTCCAGTGTGTAAAAATGAAGGACAATGTGTGTTCGGTTAAACTCTTACAGTGGACATCTAGTGTACAGAAATTACTACAACCTGCTGCAATATTTCTCTCATTAGGCATAGAATTCATTCCAGCCTTTATCTGATCCTTTTTGGTATAATGTGCCCATTGTGAATATGTTCCTTAGCTTCATTTTCTCTCAGGAAGATCCTTTTCTCCCTCACGGCTCACTACTTCAGACTAGAGGAGGGCGGTGAGCGCTCCCTCTGCATCACCTTCGCCTTTTTCTTCTTTGTGAAAGCCATGGCTATCCTGATTGTCACCGAGAACTACCTGGAATTTGGCCTGGAGACAGGTATAGTAGTGTCAAGTTGGATTTATGCATATTCAGTGACGGCGTTACACCGGCCCATCAGAATTTTTAATAGCCCCGGTTTAGCACCATTACTTTATGAAGTAACTCTGACATAATCAATATCATTTATTTTCTTAACAACCCCACATATTGGTCTAGCCCCCCATTAGCACTGGTAGAGAAATAATTCTGCTGCTGTGCCTGTGCATATTGCTTCGTTTTATATATATATATATATATTAGGCCTATGTGGTAACATAGAATGTGAGGCCATTTTGGTGGATTTCTTTTATAGTCCACAATTAAAATATGCTTGTATAAAAATATTTAATTCCGGCTACATTTACCTATAAAAATGTGCTGTTTTCCATAATTGAATTGCTTTACTCACTGTATCATACATCAGCCAGTCTCAAGAAAACTGAGAGCAGAAAGAAATTGTTCCTCATATTTGTTGTTTGGTATGTGTGGCCACATGCAGACAACAACAAAAAAGTAAAGCTTTTAGCTGCCTAGTTAAATTTCTGACTATTGTCCACTAAAGTAAAAACTTGACAGTTACCATGCTTTTATGTTGTAGACCCTTTTCATCTTTTTTGATTTGAATCACTCACATCACTTATTGTTAGTGAGGGTCAGACTTTCATTCTTGCATAATGATGTAAACCACACATTCGCTGCAGTTTGTGGCAGTTTTAAAAGCTGAACACTATTCTGCTTATTCACCACAGATCCTGTAACCTGGTCCAAAATCAATACTTTGACTGACTAGGTTGTGCAATATTCCAAAAAAAAAAAAAAAAAGATATGATTTTCTGTGATTTTGTCAATAACAATAGTTAGACAATATTTTGCTTAGTGTGCTTTTGTGCTCGTAATATCTTAGCTGGAGTAGCCCTGTCATGGACAGCTGACTCCTAAAGTCTTTCATATTCTTTCATATTATATGAAGTGGTTAGTTTACAGCTGTGACAGAAATCTACTTTTTCACTATGAGGGAATATTTGACTTAAAATGATTTTTACCTCTCAGTAGTATATAACAGTGGTGATCTATCCTGCTCCTTGAGGACCAGTATCCTGCAGAGTTCAGATCAAACCAGCTCCAACACACTCGCCTTTTAATTAGGGTTGGAGCTCAACTCTGCAGGACGGGACAGTGGCCCTTCGGGGACCGGTTTGAACACCCCTTTTCTATAACCTCATTAGATGTGTGCATTATCCTTTATGTCAGATTCTTCCAGTTAATCATGGCCCCGTATATCTTAAATTTCATTCAAACTTTCCATGTATTCTAACGGCAATAAAAAAAGCTACATTACGCAGTGAAAAAGTGTGCACTCTCGAGGAGTATTTTTGATTGTTTATTGCAAAGCGGATGACATACTCATTATCGGCTTGCATATTGTAAAAACAACAATTACAATATTGTAGACAATACCTATCATGCACATCCCAATTATGACTATTTTTTATTTTCTACATTTGAATATATTTAAAAATTTCACTTGGTTCTATCCTCCTTTTTCTGCTTTTATAGGCTTTGCAAATTTTTCTGAAAGTGCTGTGAAGTTTCTGGAGAACCAAGGCCTTGAGTCTCAGTAAGTATAATGGCCGCTGTACCCCTGCCCCCTTTTGTCAGTAGAGAGGGTGTGTGTCTGTGTGTGTGTATACAGTATACCATGTTTCCATGGGTTGGGATTAAGCCGTGTGTGTGATGGTTTGTACTTTCCTGCAGTGAATAGGCCTTGCTTTCTTCCTCTGTCTCTACAGGGGCCCCATATCCAAACTGACCTTTAAGCTGATTCTGGCACTGCTCTGCGCTCTCATTGGCGCCTTTCTCACCTTCCCAGGCCTGCGATTGGCCCAGATGCATCTTGATGCCCTCACATTAAACAGCTGCAAAGTCACACAGTAAATGTTTCAGAATATTTCATCTAAATCTATTCACTAACCTTAAATAGTTACCTAAAATTATGGGTATTTCTTTGACCTTACATTAGAATTAACGTATTTAGTGAATTTATTTTTGCAAAGCGGATTTTAACCAGTTTGTACTAAAATATTGTAGCCACTAAGAATATTTCCATGTTAATTGATGAGGAGCATCAGTGCCTAACTATATCTGCAGCAAGTTAGCAGATAATCATTACTGTAGATGGACCTGGTCTACATTTCCTGCCAGCATTGGGCTCTATGGTAACTGGGTTTCAAAAGAGGAGTTAGACATTTGATATCTTGCATAACTTATCCTCTTCAGTGTAGCCAACTAACCATACCTGGTTCCATGACACTATGATGCTTACTCTTTTACCCCTGGATTTCTGCTATGCAACTTGTACGGCTGAAATGATATATTTAAAGCAGTGGCACTTAATAGTTGATGTTTACTGCTCCACTGATATTGCTACTTTTGTGTGTTACCTTGTCTAATTGGTTGTTTTTATGTGTCCATCCTTTAGGATCTTGCTACATATCAACTTCTTGGCCCCCTTAATCATGGTACTGCTATGGGTGAAGCCCATTACAAAGGATTATTTAATGAATCCCACATTTGGGAAAGATAGTGTGCCTTTGTGAGTATTTCGTTTTACAATTAATCGTTATATTTTGCATTATCACTATGCTGAGTTGTTTTTAAACTTGTTTTATCATCAAGGCCCTCTGTGCACTTGAGGAAGCGTACTTTAGGCAACATGAAAACTAAATTAGACCTGCTTACTTAACGTACTAATTAGCAAGTTTCATGATGACTACAGGTTTAAAGGAAAATGCTACAAAATGGCTTTCTCTGAAAAGAAAAAAAAGTGTTTTTTACACTACCATTGAGAAATTTTAACCAAACCATCCATTGTCCATTCTTGTGCTAAATGCCCACTTTTCTCAGTCCAATTGATTAAGTCTTACCCAACGTTTGTTTTACTCATAAATGCATCCAACGTGATCTCATGAGTATACGTGTGTATTTTTATGTTAAATGTGGTTCTACGACACGTACATTTACTAACGTTTTCATGCACATAAAAACGTACAACTTAGACGTATTTATAGCAGTAAAACTTACAAATACTTACGTGTTAGCAGCTAAAAAAATGTAAATAATCTAACATAAAGTGTGAATTTATATGAATTCCAATGAATTAATATTAAAATCGTGGATTTAATTATTTAAATCTGTTGTATTTAATTGTCATATCAATAAATGTTTTTATTGAATTTATTGAAAGCAGTTTACTCATCTACTTAATAGGCAATAACATTTCTGTGCATGCTGCAAACCATAGATACACAAAAACACAGCATAAAATTACAAATCACATCCATTTTATTTGTTTGCTGTACTCCATATCTGGTGGTTAATCTGATACCACTTTTGAATGGTTTATACCACTTATGTTTGTTTGTCTGTTATTTGTTTATTTATAAGTTTTCAGAAATGGTTATGGGTAGGTTTAGGGGTAGGTGTAAGATTAACGTTAGTGGCTCAAAATAACGTTTTAATGTTATATTTTTACTAAAATTGTGTTTTATGATGTTTTATTCTTTTAACATTCTGTATAAAATGGGTAGGTTTAGGTTCGGGTGAGGTATAGGGATCTTACATTTATCAAAAAAAAAAATTATAAAAAGGGAAAATATACATAAATATTAAAATAAATTAATCCGATATGCATTGAAAAGCAGCTTTATGAGCAAATTTCTATGGATAACTGACTGGTCAGAGAACACGTTCTATCTGTACGTATTTGAGGTTGTTTTTACGTAAATTCCGATACATATCGAACCTGTAATTACGTCCAGATAATGCGTAAATGACACTGTAAATACGTAAAGGCACATACGTATTGGACAGTTTTAATTTACGTCTAAATATGTACGTTTTGATTGTGAGATCAGGCTGATGCATCACATTGATGTGGTGAAATAGGTTGTGATTGCCATTTTTCTGTTGACTTAAGATGATATATATTTTTTAATATTCATCTGCTTTCAGTATGTCTGAGAAGACATACGATACGTTGCGACTGTGGGTGATCCTGCTTCTGTGTGTGCTGAGACTAGCCATGATGCGGCATCATCTCCAGGCCTACCTCAACCTGGCCCAGAAGGGCGTCTTGCAGATGAAGAAGGAAGCGGGACGCATTAGTACCATGGATCTCCAAAAGATGGTGTGTAGAATTTCTAAAACCTTACAGATCCTTACAGATAAACAGTTATTGCAATGCGAAACCATCTTATTTTGCCCGATATCCCATCTTTCCCAAGCCTCCAATCTTTAGGAGGTTTCTCATGTGATTTTTGATCTCTACTGGTTAATAAATGCACTCAGGGACCCTCTTGTGGCAACTTCTCTTGGGGCCTGCATTACAGTGTCGACATTCCTCAAAGGTGGAAATATGTCGGTATGAAAAAGGACTGCGTGGCATTGTTGCCCTCAGAGCTCTAAAATGAGGAGGCTATTTGAGTTTAGTGGAGCGCAAGGATCAAAACCCACAGCACTCCACAGCTGGAGCTGAGGAAAAGAGCCCGTTTGATGTTCCAAGCCATAAGTGAGACTCGCAAATGGCTGTAGAGTCGCAGGGGTGTCTGGTCTTACATCTGCTCCCGAATCATGTGCTTGCAGCCTCCCTCTGTACTTAAGCTCCCAGTTATGGTTTCAGCGAGTCTGTTTGATGAGCTCCTCTCCTGCCAGGCTGCTTGTTTTGAACAAAATTTGCCTAAATGTTTTAACTGCAAATTTGTTTTTCCTCACACAGGTCGCCCGAGTCTTTTACTACCTGTGTGTAATAGCTCTTCAGTACATCGCACCTCTGGTGATGCTGCTGCACACTACTTTCCTGCTAAAGACATTAGGTGAGTAGATTAATTTCTTCTTGACATGTTCGCCATTGCCCCGGGTAGGGTTTCTTGAATTCTTGAGACTCTTGTTTTAACCCCCAGGTGGATACTCGTGGGTGATTTACCCCGAAGAGAATTTGCCGTGTCTGTCAAATGAGGACTCGAGCCCCGCTGAGGTGGGGCAAGACGAGGTGCAGGCCTCTCAAACAGTGGCCCAGCTATCGGTTGCTCTCGGGGGGCTGAGGACTGTTTTCTCCCCCTTGCTTTTTCGAGGGCTCCTATCCTTCTTCACTTGGTGGATTGCCGCATGCCTGTTCTCCACCTCTCTCTTCGGCCTCTTCTACCACCAGTATCTAATGGCTGCATAGCATCAGGAAGGGCTTGTTCGACTGAACTGTGCAACACGAGGTCCTGAAACATTCCCCCTTTTCTGCAACCATATCAGCCGAGTTCTTCTCTGATGGGCTTCCTCCATGTACACAACATAACCAATACATAACCAGCCACCACAATAATTCAGTCAATGATCGGAGGATGGCGTCCAAAGGAGACCTCAGAAAAATGCTGTTTTTAAAGGGGATGGCATCTTTGAACCACCAGAAGGTTGAAAGCAAGGGATCACTCATGGTCTTTGACATACTGCATTTTATTTTTTAGAGTTTAAAATTATGACAGATCAATTTCATAAGAATGATGATTTTTTTTAATAGTGTTTTAAAGTTGTTTCACTTCTCCGAAGTAGAATCTGGGTTCTGCTTTAGGGGAGTTTTTCATTGCTGATCCGTGAAGATGAAACAGTGTTTTAGTCAGGCTTGAAGGGTGCAGTGAGGGGACTGATCAAGGTGAACAGTATGTGTTGTTAAAGGTATATTTATTTGTACATTTCAGAGGGACTGAAGTCAGCCTTCTCACAAGCAGCGTTTCGTTTGACTGTAGAAGACTGGGAGATAATTTAAGTGTGCGTGTGCGTGCGCGTGTGCAAGTGACGGTTTGTGTGTTAACATCAGTGCCTGCAGGCTCCTCATGACACCTGCCGCTGGTGGGTAAATCTAAAAAGGGCATTTTGAACAAGTATAAAAGCTAACTCAAAAACTGTCTAAAGCACTGGCCTCGGCTCTTCTGATAGCCTTCCCTGTCATTTAACCGGGCAGATGTTTCACTTTGAATTTCTGGTGGCATCAAACACATCCTGTAAGCGTGTCCTGTGTTTCTGTATGCAGCCTATTGATTTTCTGTAATGCATCAAATAACAGGATCGGATTTGTTTCATGTGAAGGTGCCAAGTATGCTTGTACTCCCCGGTGAGTGTGTACAGTACTTTCTGCTGGAAATCAGAAGCACACATACTGAGGTACGAGCCAAAGCAGAAATATGTGGCTTGATCACAAAGAAACGTCTACGCGTTGTAATGAGGTCCACTTTAATATTGTGAGATTATGGGCACTATAGTTACCAAAACTGCACGGAGACATATCTGAAATATTTTGTTTTTGTTTCATTTTACTCTTCATTGGTTAGTCTTTTTTAGTGTTAACCTACTGTAAAAGTCTTATTCTCACCTTCCATTTTGAGTGTTTGGAAGGTACACAGACAATGAATGTATTGATCCTGTCAGATGTTTTTTTTTTTTATTATTATTATTATTATTTTAGAACAATTCTGCTCCCCTTGGGGCCTCTAATAAAGAGCCACATATGACAAAATCTTGGCTTTTAACAAATAACAGTTGAATTAGAAATCCAGGGATATTTATATTGCAAAGGATCATCCGTTATTATCAAAATCCCAATATACAATCATTATTTGTTAGCAATGTGGCAGTAAGGTGCTTTTGTGAATGCTTTAGCTGTAAACATTCACAATTTTTGGTAATCATTAACAGGACCATTTTAGTCTTACACTCAGCTATAGTTTTTCTCCCTTTATTTTGATTTTCTCTCCCCAACTACTGAACATTAAAAACAAGTGACCAAAATTAATCAAAATATTTATTAATAAAATCTTACTAAGTATATCCCCCTTTAGAATGTTTCGAATAAGCATGTATTTAAACATTTTTAACACTAATGCCAAATAACAGTATATGAGGCTCAGAACTGAGGCATATTAATTTGAGATATTCAAGGCAAATCACTCTTTTCTGTTCCACACAGTGTTCCAGTAGTGAAGTAGAGGATCTCTTTTAAAACCTGAGCCTAAATGGATCTGTTGGTCTCTAATACATTTTAAGTACTCGTCTATATTTATTACTTTTCAGTTTGTTTAATAAATGATTGTCAAGAAAATCTCATGACTTTGTTTTACTTTCCTCTACTCCATCAAGGTACCCCTTTCTCATCTCCCACAGTATTTTGTTGACATATGATATTTACCTTTTTTTATTTTTTATTTTTTTTTATACACAATTTGGTCATGTTACTCCCTCTACATCTACTGCTATCATGAATAAAATGAATTTGCACCGTGAAAGGTTCTCGTCCACGTGACGCTGGGCCTCCTCTTTTAGTTCCCGCTCTTGGATCATTGAGACAAATTCCAAAACAAACAGCCGAAGAGGCTCTTTTCTTTTCCTAAGAAGACTCCATTCACACAAACCATTTTATCCGAGGCCCACAAAACAGCCCCTTTGAGGGTCGTCATTCCCGGTGCTCGAACGAGCGAATCTTCTCGAAAAGGTATCTTTTTAATGACCAATCCGCTGTCTGCGCTAAATAATGGGAGTTTCATTATTGTGTTAGCTCAGTTGAGAGCAGCAAAATAAATAATGAGAACTTGTAATAATGGGTGACCTAACCTTGTTCTTTTTGTCCAGAAATGAATAGAGTTAAAGTTTGTGGAAGCTAACGAAACGAGCATGGGTGCTTTGGTTTTGGACCGAGAACTGTTTTCAGAGACAGCTAGATTTTCCGTAATGCAAATATCCTTAATACAGTCTATGGCAAATACACTTTAGAACAGTAGGTTCACGTGCTTGCAAGAACGTGTTGGTTGCAAAACAAGACATATTTGTGTGATTTACGTAGCTGCATTTGTTTACATGTTTTAAGATGAGGGGAATGAGAGCTAGCACATGATCTGTCTGTTTCGTTGTTGTTTATGATAAAGCATTTGTGGATGGAAGCTTCTTGTAGTGTCAGTGTAATTCAGTTGACTACACTGCGTGATAGGAAACAGAAAAGAGCATTTGGACAGAAGTGACTGCCCCCTTGTGAAACCATCATGTAATGACAGGCTTAAAATGAATGAGATCCCAGAGAGGATTACATTTTTATTGCATGCCTTGTCACATAAAAGGTTCTACATTAAAAAAAAAAAATTATGTAGTTTAAATATTTGCTTTTTTTTTAATTGGCTATATCTCATTAAAACATTTGAATTATATCTTGAAGATATCGAGGGAGCACAAAGAAGGAGCTGCTAGATATTAGGAAAAGACAATCTGAGAAATATAATATTGTTTAAACCTTTAAATGTGTGTGTAATACTGATTTGCGTTTCTTACATATTTATACGTCAACGAATGATTTAATATATCATTGTATTTTATTGCAATATACAATGAAAACATTAGTCACCTTAATATTGAATTCAGAAAAAAAAAGGTTTAGATCATAAAATGATAACTTTTTTTTATTTTTTTTTTATAAAATTACATTTTATAAGAGCCAAACAATCACATGCATGCTTAATTTTCTGTTCATTGCTCTATTTAAATTAAACAGATTAAAAAATAAATAAATAAAATAAATAAATCCCACACATATAGCAAAGCTTGCAAAAACAAACAGTATTTATTACAATGTTTCAGTCAAGTGACCTTCATCAGGCTGGTGTCCGCTGATCTGTAATCCTCTTTAGCCCTTAGTTGCCCTTGATGTGTCCCTTGTGCCTCTTGTCTGAACTGTGGCTAGTGGTCAGAGGGCAGCAGAGGTCAGCGAGCAGTCACCCGAAGCCCCCGTGGGACACCGCCATTTAGATTCCTGCACACCAGCACTATCGCTGATGATACTCAACATATGTATGAGTAGAAACAGAAAACAAATACCTGTCAGTGAGTCTCCTTATTAAAAGTCACAAAGCTGACAACCTTTCATATGAAACAGAGAGCCTTGTCCTTTTAAAAATAATCTGAATGAATAAAAACAGAAAGCTGGGCTGAGTAACCAATGCATTTGGATAAATTTGTTAATTAAATAGGAAAATACTTCATGCTGTTACAATTATTGTTATTATAAAATCTGCCTCTAGTGGAATAGTGGCTAGTATTTTTGCCTAAAATGGAAACACAAGGTTAGCAAGCATTATTTCTGTTACACTAATGAATGACTGGAGGATAATAAGAGAGAAACAATGTATGGAGAAACATAGGATGTGCTTAGTTGCACGTGTTATTAATACAATATGAAGGCCTATCTGAGAAGAAAAAAAAAGTAAGAAACTTTGCTTCATACATGATATTTATTTCCACAGTCAGACATGACCACTTTGCCGCCCTGCTCTTGCGCGGCTAGTCTTGGTATATATGTGGTCATAGTGAGGATCCTATACAGAAGTATTTGTCACCGGGGAATGGTTGCCGCTGGAGATAGTTGCCGGGTGCAGTGGCTGGAGGTATGTTCTGTCTAGGCCATAGGAGCTGACTCCCCATAAGTCACCACTGGAGGTGAGAAACTCATATTATGTCCTCTGTTTGCTGGCCTGAAAGACAGGGGAAATAAGGGTTGGTCTGTATTCGTCTGCAAGTTTGCAAGGGACGTATTTCAAGAGCGGCAAAAAAGTGATGTGCCACTATTGTGTGAATGGCCCCTGCTCACTTTGCTAAAGCCTGCCCATTTGCCAAAATATTGCCTCTGTTACCTAGCAACAATTTAATTAGGATGGTGCATGCAAGGTGGGGCTTTCTCTCAAAATGCAGGATTTTTTGTGTCCCAATAAGAATATGCCATATCACATTATTAGCTTGAATTCTCTTCGAATGACCTAAATTACTTTTTAATCTTAATAATTACCAGTAATAAAAGTAAGCCAACCTGGCTTTAAACTCATTAAATGTAGTTATTAAAAGTAATTTAATTATTTTAAAAAATGCTTGTCAAAAACGTATAATTTGCGACAACCATTTTTTAAATCTGGTTAGTTTATCCATGTTTTTTTTTTTTTTTTCATCTTTCATTTAATTGATCCTTTTGTGGTCCCTGCCAAAGATTGTGAATTAGACACATATGTGTTATGTGTAATCATATGGCAAATATTTTTTTACTTATAGACTATGTCGGATGTCAAATGAGACAAATACATATCCTGGTACTGCATAAAAAATTCTTCATCTTATATGTACATGAGCACACAGCTGAAACAATCATAAATTGTTTGCATTACAGGCAAAAAAGCGCAGAAATGAGCTGGACACTACTAAAGCTAAAAATATTATCACGTATTATTTGTTAATAAAATAACTATCAAATAAAGCATTATCACGTTACAAAAACATCCTATTAATTAATGCTGAGCAATACATTTGTTTAGAGTATTTATTCATCTTTATTAATGGAAGTTACTGAAAATACAGTTGTTCATTGTTCATGCTAGCTCAGATCCATTACATAATATGCATTTAAAGCTGTAGTATTTTAAAGTCAAATTCTCTGTGACCTAATGTAAAATATAACTGTGCATCCAAATTATTCAACAAAGCCTTGCCATAGAGGGTGATGAAGGGGTGCGAGTGGAAATGATTTTAATATGAAAAATCAATTGACTTCATAATTGTAATGTCTTTATGTTCAAAATTACTCAAAGGGTGTCAGTTTCAACAAATCAAACAAGAATACGTTTTGCCATTGGCATCTTCCTGTCCTAAAAGGTGATGAATGAGAATTTTTGATCAAGCTCCCGAAATGACAGAAACTCATTTTAACCAGCTGCTTTAGATACCTCATCATCTGCCGGAGGTGTGCGATTCATTATTTTTCTCTCAGTTTAGAGTGTAGGAAAACACACAGAGTAGTTTTAGGTGGTTTATAGGATGGCACAAGCAGATGGTACAGGAACTGTGGATAATATCTGTTCTGCAGTGCCACTAAACAAATATTTTCATCATTCACCAACTGACTGCTGTAAGTTAAATCTGGCAAAATCATATTCATGAAATAGCTTGACATATAGTTAGAGTAAGCAGTCGGTGTGGAACCTTCCTCGAATGTGATATAGTTGTCTATTTCTGATACAAAATTATTTGACAGAGACATTGACTCATTCAAAGCATGTAAATTTAAATCAAAGTTAATGACAGGGTCTCGGTTGACATTATGTCTTTAGTAGTTCTGCCCAAAATTTGGGCCTTGATATTAACAATATGACTAGGCAAGGAAACATTTGTGAAACCGTTGTGTGATATGTGATCGTTGGCTGCTGGGATCGGTTCGCACTGCCTCGTGTCTGCTCCTCCAGACACATTGCCAATCTTACAATGGTGACAATAATGGTGGCCCATCCTGCCCCGCCACTCCAGACAATAGGAAAGGCCCGAGGCCATATGCTGAGCCTCTTGACACGGGTTCGTTTGCAGGATTGTCTGTGGGAAAGCAGGAACTAGGACTATGCCAGACATCGAAGGTCAAGAGGTCTTTCAAAAGAGATGACGTGGTCGAGCTCCTACCATACATGCGGAAAAGAGGTCATTTTTAGTGAACTGGCTTATTTTAAGTCCTTTATTTCCATGCTTGATGTCTTGGTAAACTGTACAATTATTAAAATCATAAAAGTGCATATTTTCCAGAATAAAATTATGTCGCCATAGCAACGTAGCTGCTGCTAATTACCACCCATTACTTGCCGTGTTATTTAAAGAAAAATAAATACATCCCCCATCATCTTTCAAATAAAAAAAAAAAAAAAATTGCCATGGCCCAAAATGACTTTCATTATCCCATGCTGTGATTAGCATTCACACAATGTAGATTGGATGTACGGCTTTGTACGCACATATACAATTGCACAAAAGACGGACGGCCTTAGGCTGCTCCTCTTTACCCTTCCCCCACACTTCAGCGTTCCCGCCTCCCTTCTCCTCAATGCTACATAAATAAGCATCTCGCTCCCTGTACCGCATTAATCGGAGTGTAGATAACTAGCTGCACCCTCCATTCCCATTTTATACTCTTTTATTAGCATGACACTGGTTAGAGGCCTGCTCTGCTACGATCTCTTTGGGCTCCTGATTAAAAAGAGGACCCCTCAGAACACAAATCTCCTGTCCCCTTTCATCCCTGGCCTCATATAACATGGCTCTCTGATCCATGCTGGCACAGCTAACTGTCAAGAATACCTGTTCGCTTCCTTCTCATCACCTACATCCAACCCCATTCCAGCTTGTGCCTCTCCAAGTGAGAGTAATTGTTGCTTTCAGCTGAAAGCCAAGCCTTACAGATTTAACTCTGACGTATGGGTGTCGCCCAGGACAAAAGCAAACAAAAGAAAGCGGGTCAATGTTGGCGTTAAACAAGCCAGCATCTTTTGTAGGGTCACTTTGCCACTTGAAAATGTTCTCCTGTCATAATCCACTCTGGTTTGAGAGCATAATTCCTGTCTGCATTGGATCACACCATCTCTCTTTCTCTCTCTCTCGTTCGCTGAAGGATCCAGACCCAATTGTGATCCCCCTATGCTAGCTCAGCTCAACAGGGTCTCCTCCTGTCTTGCTCTGATTTCAAGGTAAAACGTCTCATTAGCTCTGGCCCTTGAAAGACACCCGCTCCATCTCATATTCAGTTATACATTCCCTTTGAATAGCTTGTGAGAGGCAAGAAGGGAGAGAGAGAAAAGAAGGCAGGGGTGAGAGCTGATCCAGCTACCTGAGAGATAGGGAGGGGGAGGCCTGCTGAGGCCTCTGTAATTTCATGCAATCATTACTGCCTTGTGCCACAGATACATTCGACTGTCATTTATGCCTTACTTGAGGATAAAAGCTCTCTAGAAAAAGGAAAGTAGAAAGTGTCTCCACATTTGTATATTCTTAATATGCTGGACAAATGAAAATGGCTCCATGATGGTCAAATTATTTAAAATACTGCTAAAAGAAATTAAGGAGCATACTAGATGCTTTTATAATATTGCATTTGGATTATTTAGTTCATTATGGAGGTATTTAGTTCATTAAGATGCACTATTTAAGAGTTGAATAGTCCATCTTAATGAACTAAATACCTCCATAATGAACTAAATAATTAAAGACGTTTTAGTCTCTCATTAGTAGTAAGTTATGGTTAGGGTTAGTTCATCCAAAAGTGAAAATGAGCCCATTATTTACTCACACTAGAGCCATCTTATGCGTATATGAGTTCCTTCTTTCAGACGAATCCGATTGGAGTTATAATAAAAATCAAGCTGTTTAATGGCAGTCAGCAGGTGTTGCAGTTCATCAGTCATAAAGAATTGAAATAAAGTGCATCCATCCTTAAAAAACAAAAAAGTGCCTCACACAGCTCCAGGGGGTGAACAAATGCCTCCTGTAGTGAATCAATGCTTTGTAAGAAAAAAATCATACATTTATATCAAAATCTGATCAGTCTAGTCAAATTTCATAAAATTATCACAAAACTCATGATTTTTCCCTTTAAATACTAAGAATTATTACATTTTCAAACCTGCTCTATTCCCTATAATGAATTTATGTCTTTATTTTAATATATTTGTTAATAGGATTTGAAAGAAGGTCTCTCAGCACACTATAAAAAACTGTATTGCTAGACCAGGGGTGTCAAACTCAGTTCCTGGAAGGCCACAGTCCTGCAGAGTTTAGATTCAACCCTAATTTAATGCACCCGATCCAGCTAATCAAGTCCTTCAGGCTTATTTGAAAACTTCATATATGTTTGAGCAGAGCTGTTGCCCTCCAGGAACTGAGTTTGGTACCCAGGTGCTAGACTAATGAGACTTCGACTTGATTAAAGAACTGCTGCATTGTTAAAAAGTTAGCTAGAATTCTTATTCCCCTTGTGGAAAAAAAAGTGTGTGGAAATTCGTTAATCATAGTGTAAAAATGCTTTGCCCAATGATTTTCATAAAATTCCTCAATAATGATTTTACAACAGGCGGGCAGACTGAGACCCTTTCCAAGTACAGGCTTTAAGGCACCAGAGAATGACTGGAAGTTACTTTGATGTGGCCCTTTGCCACAGTGAATAATGATCAAGCCAGCCCTCGCATCTCTGAATAAGCTGGGAGAGTGGTGCCATCTATAATAAGGACTCTCACCGTAGAAAGCTGACAAGAGCTGAAGTAAGAATACAGCAAAATCTACAGAGAACTCTAGAAAACAGAATAGCTCCTTTATACCCCAAACTCAGATTAGAGCAGGCTCAACAGCTATGCCATGAAAACCAGAATGTTTTAAAGAACCTTAGTTGGCGAATCCTCTTCTCAGGTCCAGAATGGAATGGTAAATGACAGGAAAACACCTCAACTAGCTCTCCTCCTTTTGACTCCTTGATTTGATACATCCCACTCTAAGATCTTTCTTCAGCCCCAAAGGATCTAAGGCTCTGAGTCTCTTATGTGTTGTGTGAGTGTATGTGTGTGTGTGTGTTTAAATCTGTTATGCTAACCAAAGATGCATTAATTTAATAAAAAATACAGTAAAACATAAACATAACATCCAGAGAATGAAAATTTGTCCATCTTCTACTCACACTTGAAGCATCCTAGGTGTGTGTGACTTTCTTTTTTCAGAATAATTAAATCGGAGTTATATTAAAAATTGTCTTTGCTCTTCCAAGCCTTTCAGTGGGGTAAGCAGGTGTTTGTTGTCAACTGTTCAGAAGACGTGAAATAAAGTGTGCATATCTGTAATAAATGTCCCTCACACGACTCCGGGGGGTGAATTGGGAACCGGAAAACTTGCAGGCAGAAGATGGAAAAAGTATAGCCCCTTTCACACTGCACGTCAGACCCGGCAAATTGTCGGATCATTGCCGGGATGTCTTCTGTGTGAAAGCAAACACGTCCCGGGATTGATTTCGGCATTGAACCCGGGTCAGGGACCTAGTAACATTGCCGGGTTCAACCCGGGACGAGCGCTGTGTGAACAAAAGCCAGATCTAATGCCGTGTCGAAGTGATGACGCGCATTTTATCGCGCAACTCTTTTACCGGCTGTTTTGAAGGAAGAACAATGTTCGCGATGAAAAAATATGTGCAAACTGTAATGAAGCAGAGATCAGTTTGTTCCTCACTTTCTGCGCTGATGCCAAGATCGTTCGCTTTCTTCAGTTAAAGTATATAACGTGCCTAACGTTTTCGACTCGTACATTACACATCACGCCCTGATGTCACATGTTGTTACGAGATCTTTACGGGTTGTTTGTGAAAGCACGCACATATCCCGGGTCATCACTGGCAGTGTGAAAGTACAAAATCTAGCGACCCGGGAATAATTGCCGGAACACTTTACCCGTGTATTTGCCGGAATGGCAGTGTGAAAGGGGCTTATGTGTCACACGCGCACCTCTGGGAAATGTAGGAGCAAAGGAAACTAAATTTCCTTACTTTAGCAAAGAAAAACTCTCCTCTTGGCTTATTTCTAAATCCTCCGACATTTTTCTTTACAAAGCCTTGTTTTGTGCTTCTAATTCATGACCAGCGTTTTGTTTTGGTCTCTCTCCATTCTCGTCACTAACCACACAGCGCTGACGTACTACAACATCCACCTGCACGTATTCCGGATCCCAACAGTCAGTAGAAGTGAGTAAAAAAAGTGTTTATTACATTTGAAATCTGAATATTTATCTTACAAAAATGCATGGATTCACTACAGGGGGCCTTAATTCACCCCTCGGAGCCATGTGAGGGACGTTTTATTACAGATGCATGCACTTTATTTCACGTCTTCTGAACCGTTGACAACAAAAACCAGCTTACTCCCATTGAAAGCATTCTAGGTGTATGCGACTTTCCTCTTTCAGAATAATCCAATGTTCAATCCAACAATAATCCAACAATCCCAAAGTTATATTAAAAATAGTCCTTCCTCTTCCATGCCTTTCAATGGGGTAAGCGGTAGTGATTTACCCAGCCCGCCCCACAAATAAAGTAACATTTCTTGACCCGCCCCGGGGACATCACAAAAGTTACACTACCTTCGTATCGTAACCTTATCAATATAGGTAATTGCACTATGATGGTTTGTTCGTGAACAAATCTTTTAGGTGAACGAATCATTCTCATTAACGTAATCCACTGACCATAGACAGTAAAAGACTAATTTCTCAATCAATGAAGTTCCTCCCACAGCAGCAAGCGAGCAGGGCTCATAAATAGCTCTGTGAACTATTTCATCCTCTCAAAAAGAGTTACTCAAGATGTGACGGAACATGTGACTTGTTGAATATAGTGAACGAGTACGATCTTCACGTAGGTTAAAGAGTTTAATGAACTGATAGATCTCGTTCGTAAATGAAATCATAAAGGCAAATCAGTTTTTAATAGTAAATACGTTCGTTGACTTAAAACATAACACATAAGACACTCTTTTTCGCCAACTGCTGGCGTATTTGTGTAATATGAAGAAATGGTCACTGAACGAATCAGTGAATGAATCATTTTGGTGAATGAACTGAAAATCAATTAATCTCTTAAAACAATCAACATTTCCACCACTAAATTCCATGAAACATAAATGGATTTTTTTTTACATTTTGTTTTTAGTGACCCGCCCCAACCCGCCCCTCAATAAAGTGTCAATTTCTTAACCCGCCCCGCCCCGTTATGAGAAGACCCGCGCATCACTAGTAACCGGGTGTTAGCTGTCAACTATTTAGAAGACATTAAATAAAGTGCGCCCGAAGGGGTGGGTAGAAAATAGACAAATTTTCATTCTTGGGTGAACTAACTCTTAAAACATAATTTGAGTAAGATGTAACTCTTTAAATACTAGAATAACTAGGTTATGTTCATAAGTTAGAGACAAACTCTCTAAATTCTTTAAGGTCAACTTGTTGAGTTTGATTCTGGCTAGATAAACTCAGACTGAGCTTTGACAAAGACACATATATACATTCAAGAAATTCTGCTTGTTGCTTATCTTTCATCTTCTGCCTTCTGCTCTTCCTCCACATTTGCCTCTTGGCTGGTAGAAGAGTTATCATGACAACCAAGTTGACTGACTTTTGACAAAAAACTAAAAAAAACTACACTTAATCTGACATGCCAGAGTGAGATCAGTGTACTTCTACAGAGATGTTAACTGTAAGTCATAGATAAATGAAGTCTGTAGTGCCCTGTCACTGATTTAGGGATGAGCAAAATCAAAGCTGAGCAAAAGAAAGCGCAGAGACCCAGAAGCAAATGCTTTCCTCCACAGGTATCACTTCTTGCCTTGTGGCACACTGCAGGGGCTAAAATGTTCTGCCCAACCGCAAGCGGAATTTGAGCCAGCAAAAGGTATACCGCAGATTAGCTGCCTGCGCTGTAGCCGTGGGCAACCTCTGAGATTCACGTGTGGCCCCTTTCACGTGTGCGATTTCCTCCATACATAGCGCAGAATGGAGTCGCAGTGGATGACGGACTCAGATGCACTCTTGGGGAGAGGAGATGTCCTTCAAAAGAGGATGGTATCAGCAGATTTATCATAGCTTTGTTCCTATGGAAACTTATATGATGTCCAAAAAGGCCTGTGAACAACTGAACCGACTTTCTATTGATTAAAGTACAAATGCGCTGAATGAGTTTTAACTTGTCTCCTAACTGATACCAATATATTGAATTACCAGGGTTAGAATCCCAGATGTGAGGTCTGAGATACAGAAATTCAATATTTTTGCCACCCTTAATTAGCTTCAAATGATAGTCACTGCATCCTCACTCTTTTCCCAACGCTCTCTCTCTCTCTCTCTCACACACACACACACACTCATAAATACTGTGATTCCCCGCCGAGTGCCTGAGGAGATGAAAGCCATCGCATCTGCACCCACCTTAGTGTTGTGCAGTGCCTCTCAGGAGGGGTTCCCAGCATGACACAAAGCAATAGTGCAACCCACACACACACTTACCTCATAATCATCATGTAGATAACCCCTCAGGAAATCTAAACAAATACATATCTCACAGGTCACCAATGAAATGTATAGCCATCTGTAGGACTAAATGGATTTACAGTAATAAACAATCAAGGTTTAAATCTTTTACTGCACCCAAGACCACCATAAAATATTTTTTTATAATAACAGAGATGGTTAAAGTCACAATGAAACAGAAGTACCGACAGATCTTTTCTCGCGTATTATGTATATATATGGGGATTATCGGAAAATAAAAAAAATGTAGGGGAGGGGACTTAGTTCTGTCCATTGGTTGTTGATTGGTTTGTAAGATGTGGAGAAAGATGAACGTGAGCTTACAGGACTGGGGTTAAGGTGGCCTAAATTACTGAAGTCCTGCAATACATCATCACTGGAAAATTTAATAATGGAATTTTGATTGAAAACTACAAGGTCAAAAAACAAATAAAAATAAAAAATAAATAAATAATTCCCAATAAAATAAAATACATTTAGAAAATTGATGGAATGAATTTTCATTTCACACCAATGTTAAAATATATCACTCCAGAATGGCTTCTTGCATTAATGTGGGCTGTGGGTGTTTATAATATTATTAGTGAAGGACCATCACCTTTTCTATGTCATGTATTAGAGTTATGGATTATGTTTACAAACAGCATTTTTAAACGATAGCCTAACAGCAATAGATTGTGTTGATCTTTAAAACACTCTCACTAACACCATCTCCCTGGTCTCTGCACTCGACTAATAACATTTACACTTTTGTCTGGGCAACTCTGTGCCCTTCGGTACTCTGGCTCCATTCATTCTTCTGAACAATCGCTTTAAGGATTGTACCAGCGGGGCCATCAGTGAACACCCCAGTAATGGTGTGGGAACCTTGGCCATCTGGATGAATATTTACTCTCTCATTATGGCAGGGTGATGCAGATAAATAGCTGTCCATGCTAAAGATGGGATGGAGAATGGAAAGAGGAGCAGGGCGTGAGTGAGAAAATGGCTGACAGTCAAGGAAGCAATTACTGGACAGAGACAACCGTTATGCACACTGTGAACTCAGGCAGATATGAATTTATACAGGACAGATATGCATATATTTATACTGTGTGAATATTTCAAATAAAAATTCCTTTTTACCTGAAATGTGAAACAAACATCTTGAATGTTGAAATGAAAGTGAAACATTATTTAGCTGTTTTGTGCAATGTCAATATTCACTTTGAGTATGTAATTTGTAAATTAAAGTGATACTGAAGGTGAAGATATCTTTTATAGACTAGTCAAATAGATATATTCTTTCATTAATCTGACCAGACATGTTCACATTTCCTTGTATTGTTCCAGATAGTTCCAGTAGTTTAATGTGACTGCCATTCTCCCCTCATTATTGGCTGTTCTGAGCACATGGGCCAATATTAGCCAACCATGCAGCAATGACTTCACCACTGCAATGATCTCATCTTGCTTCTCCAACAGTTTTACCCTACTTTCCCATCAGGCCTTGCTTTTCTACCTTTATGCATGCTTTTTATCTCTCCATCTTTCATACACACACACAGTCAAAGAACCCCTCCTCAATGCACTGATTAGAGAACCTGTGCACTGAAGGCCTTTAAAGGGGCAGCAAGCTGGAAAATAACCACATGCTGTCCTGGGCAACTCCACCACTCCCAGTTATTCAGTTTCCAAGGGAGCCATTCAAGAACTTAAGCTGCAAGGCAGGCTCCCACCCTAGGTCTGTCATTCACCTAGCACCAACCCTCACTGGGTCAAACATTGGAAGAGCTTCTCTTTGATGAACAATAGGGAACATGCGAAAAGTGACTGATGGATGCATGGAATGAAGTAGGGCAGTGAACCTTAGAAAGTGTCCCAGGAGACCCCTTTTGTTCATCTCAGCAGAGACCAGCTAAACAGAGGTTAAATATTTATTTAAACATATTCATATTCTTGATGAGGGTCTACTGTTTCCGAACTGATCAGACTTATTAAGGGAAATCAGGTGTTACTTACAAACTAACTGTGTATTCTCCAACTATTTCACACATTCCTTAAAATAAAAGACCCCCTCATTAAACACATCTTAAGGCCAAACACTTACTTGTAGATCCAAGACAGTTTTGAACTCTTGCCCTTGTAAACATTCCTGGGCCCATATTCACAAGACATTTTATCTTACCACTAAGAGTTCTCCTAAATAGCAGTAAAAGTTTTTAACAAAGAGTTTTCTCTTAAAACCTAATCATAAAGCTGCTGAGACGAACTTTTACTATGGAAAAGAGAGAAGTCTTAAGCGAAGAATAAGGATGGGTTTGACCTCGTTGCTATGGATGATATCAGCATGCTTACTAACTATGCCCACAGTTGTTGTTGTTGTTGGGATAACCTTCAAAACTGAAGGTGATACCTTTATAAAAGATAATTATCGTCAAATATTTCTAAAATGTTTACGTTCTGAGGCAGATTGCCAGCAACAGCCTTTTATGGATAGTTTGTGGCTTGGTCTTAGTGACTTAGAAGTCCTCTTCACTACTCCTAGCGTTTCACAGACAGATCTAGTTTTAGCACTAAAATGCTTTGTGAAATACTTTTAGATTAAGGACCAACAATGTATGAGTCCTTAATTTAGGACTGACACACCCATTATTTTTTGGAGTTATGAGCTACTTTTAGCCTTATGGTGTTTAGAGAATATGGGCCCTGATTATTGAACCTTTGACCCATGGGATGTCAGCCATTCTACTTGCCCTGCCCTCCATATGAACCTAAGTCAATAGATAAACTGGTAAAATGGCTCATTTTGTGTGGAAAGGGAGGTGCTTGCTTGACCAGTTCATGTTCTAAGAACATACACAATTTGTTTCTAGCTTGTTTCTGCTCTCAGAACAGACAATAGGCCTTGTGTTTCTTAAAACCCCATGAGGGACTACTATCTAGGAGCTTGTTTGAGCTTGAACACAGGCCTGGTCAAAGATGGGAATGGTCATAGCCCTTAACAACTTTAACCTATGACCTTTTACTAAAGGACCTGCCCCAATGGCCAAAGAACACGGTCACAGAATATGTGATGTAGAACTAGAAGAGAATGGCAACATTTCTTTGTATAGAGATTTTATATTTTCAAATATAGATTTATAAAAAGATTTATATCAAAGCTCTCAATTTACACTAGTTACACTAGTGTTGTCAGTCTCGTGAACGTGGGTCACAGTAATTTCTGGGCAAGATTTCTCAGCTAATGGCTGATGCAGAACTTATGATGTGTGATATTTTAATTGTGGACTATTAAATTGCAGCGTGGAATGGTCACAAACATTGTACAGAGACACCTGAATTGTAGCTTTGTATTGGGGTCCAGAAAGGGCAATCTCAAAGTAAAACATGTCAAAATAGCCTTTGTTACAGACATGGCACACTTGAACAGCCCTCCAGGTCTACTCCAACATAACAATATTCTCAGTAAGACTGATGGACTTTTGCCCCGACCTAAAATTTTGGGCCTCTCAACTGAATAAGTAGAGCTGCAGGGGCAGTTGACGCTGGCGCCTGGGCCTCTGAATAATCCCATGCATCTCCCCACAGCTCCATTTCACCCCATACCCCAGCTCTTCTCCCTTCCCTGAATTCCTCCCACTGTCCTCCCAACCCTGACTGTGCACTGGCAGGTAAGGACTCCGATCAGGCCGCCACTCACACTCCAGGGTGATGGATTAGAACACGTCCACCCGCCGCCTGCTTTCATCTTTTGCCAGTGCTTGGATAGGGGGCTCGTCCGGAACAGGAGCACTTTCTCCTCTGGCCCTCCCCCCTTTTCGTCCTACCTCGAGGAGGTGGCTTGGGGTGTGGGGCGGGATACAAACCAAGTGGCATGAAAAGGAGGGTAATGGGGGAGGGGCGCCAAGAAAAGCTGTGGAGAAAAAGAACGGACATTGTCCTTTTCAAATGGATGGGAAACGATTCAGTGGGATTTGCTGGCAATTATACGGTGCAGGACTAATCAATTCAGACTATTCTGGCTGTGGAGTGGACTGATCCAATAGAACAAAAGGTCGGTCAGCAGGAGAGGTACCTGAGAAATGGGTCTGCTCGGTGTAAGTAGCATGGGGCAACACTTCTCCCTCCTGAACAGCACCAGAGCATATGGACTGGCTATGAACTTATTAGCCAGCGGATTAAGGGGTAAAAGCAAGGACTCGGGGGGACACCACAAACCTCTTTCACTTCGGCACTTAGGGGTCTTACCCCTAATAATAAGATGATGATACCATTAAAAAGACCTAAAAAATATTCCTGCTGAAAGCACACATACTTCAAGAGGGGTGGTAGTTTATCATGTGTCATCCATGCTTAACACACAACCCACAAAATCCTTATCACGCTAATAAAAGGGATCATATTGCCCAGTATATTCATGAGCAGATCCCTCACACAAGGAGCTTCTACGGTGTGTAGGCTTCTATCCGGACTTTGATGTGATGAGGCGGGTGACAGGTGATCCTTGGCCCTTTCATGCCTGTCAGCAAGGCTCCATGCCTTCAACAACCTCTCATCACCTAGAGACAGTCAACAACCTGCTTCAATGGGCCTGAGGGACCCGAGGAGGCTCTATCTGGTGCCTACACAAGATGAAGCTCACAACACTTAGGCCCCGTCCACACGGAGACGCGTTTCTGTGAATACGCACAGATATTTTATCAGATAGGCGTTTCGTCCACACGGATCCGGCGTTTTCACAAGGTGAAACCGCTATTTTTTTAAACCAGGTCCCAGAGTGGATAAATTTGAAAACGCCGTCTTTGCGTTTTCGTCTGGACGGCTAATCCATATATTTTCTGAAACGATGACGTCATCAGTCCACGTCTCCCCACTAGTCAGACACCTCTACATCCCGTAACAGTAACAAAAACATGTACAAACACTGAACAATTGTCTTTTTATTAACTAACATTAACACTGATTAATAAATGTATTGTTCCATGTTTGTTTGTGTAACACGCGCAAGGTTTACGAGCATAGTCCAAGTCTTCTTCTCTGTTTTTAGTGTATCTCTGTGGCAGAATTACAGCGCCACATAGTCTGGCATGTATACTACATCATTTTGCGGTTTCGTGTGGACGCGGATATTTCTTGAGATGAGGAAAAAAAAGATCGGATTGGGGTAAGCTCCGTCTTCGTGTGGACGAGGCCTTAGTTCCAGCAGGGTTAGTATTGTCATCATCTCAGCATGAAGGGGATAATCTATCAGTCCTTTGATAATTCTTACCACAAACTAAGGACCCTGTAGTGTGCATGGAACTGGAAACACCTGGTCATGAAGACCAATCCATAGAGAATGGACCTAAAAGTCCAAAAAGACAATAACGTAGAGGACAGCTGGAGTTATGACATTCCATGTTATTGTCCATTTTTATATTCTATGTGATTCCTCCTTACTCTGTTGTGTGACTCTGTGTAAACTGTTTTAAGTATTCACTCTTTCTCTAATGTCTGTCTCTCTTTCTCACAACCTTTCTTTAAATGAGCATTAAAAGCGAGAGGCAAGAGTTTAATAGTGAGAAATTTTACTTTGTGTGGATGTTTGTTTTTTACTTCGCCTGTACCCTCCCCTTTTTCTTTTTCTTTTTTTTTTATACCATGGAGGTCAACTTCCATAAGGATTCTTTACAGAAGAGCTAAGAGTTTGCTCTTTAATGAGGGGGGATCTCAACAGAGCTTCGAATGCTTCAGTCATTATCATCTGCTTGTCACATGATGCTGGGGTTATCAACTTCAGAGGCTTGCATCTTCACTGGCATCTCTTGAAACTTCAAGGGGAATCATAGAGTATACCTCTTGCTTGTAAACGTAAAGACAATTCGGCTCCTCCATTTCCCTTCCCACACATAAAAATAGGATGAAAACAGTCGATGGCCTTGCTGTATGATCAGTGATGTCATTTCATTCCAATTTTTCGCTCACAAGTTTCTGCACATTTTTACCATTGGAGTCTTTCTATAGAATGATTTCAAAGCACATTCTTTGACAAAAGAGCCAAGGGTAGTACAGAGCTCTCTATGGTATGTCTCAGCATAATTGAAAAGCTCTATTGGCTGGCGAATTCATGATCTAACTGTTAACTGCTAAGCCTGTGTACTATAGCATGTTTTTATAATGAAGACAGATAAAACGCATAAGAGGCCCAAGCTTTTGTGACTACACCTTTGACATTCAGCCATCATAAAATAGATGCTTAGCTGGCACAGAGCCACATCCTTTCTAGTCTGGCTATATTAACTTAATTAAATCAAGTTAGATCCTGTCTTCTGTCTACAAGTCTTTCAGCTCAACCCATCAGTAATGACATGGATATACTGCATTTAGGCTATCGAAAGCCACTACAGCCATCTTGAGTGCAAATGTACAGTGACCCATGTCCGGTAAGGTCACGGATGTTTGGGTATGTGACCGTGTTCTGATGCAGAGGGTTTGGGGGCTACGGGAAGCAAAAAGTTGTTGACACCCCGACATGCTCATACCGTGACGGACACATGGAGAACTTTTGCCTTCCCCCCTTCTTATTCTTCCTGGTGCTGTCAACCTGGGTCAGTCGGCTGTCAATGTGGCTATGTCTGTGTGAAGTACCGTGGCATCACGCCTGCCTGTCAGTGTGTGATAGCATGCCTGGAGGTGACCACAGGGTTGTGGGTGTGCCAACCTCACCCCTCTGGTAGCAACTGACATTGCCCATCCATTTCGCTCCATGGGTTTGTCAATCAGATCATCAGTTAAAACAAAGAGAGAGATATTGGTAAATTATGAAAAATATCTAAAACAAACAAAAGAAAAAAATTGACAATTCCATTATCATGCACCCTATCTCATGTTGTTCCAAACCCATATGACAATCTTTCTATGAAAGTATAGAGAACCAGGGATGGTCAAATTAAACTACAACAACAACACCAAAGCACTTCTGAAACATTGGTACATATCTGTGTCAGAAGCTAAAATTTTGTTATTTAATTTATTTTTTATATCTCAGTTTTTAAACAGCTTTTAAATCTGATTTGAGCTTGTTTAAATGTGGTGAGTCATGATCAGCCATGTGACGGCCATGAATTGACATTTTTAGCATCTCTTGCGTCAAACCTGGGTAACACATTTTCAAGTTCCATATTTGAATATGAATTAAATATTTGACTACACAAATGAGATTTGAGAGCAACAGAGGGGAACAAGAATTTCAGAGAATAATGACTCAAATGTTGATCTCCAACACACAAAATTATTGCATGTATGGCCTCAAAAGGACTTGACCCTTATTGTTAATAGCCTACTAATCCAATCATTTACTTGCTTGCCTTTCAAAAACTTGATTTAGCCAGAATTAAGATAAAGGAGAAAATGACAAATAAAATGTTAAAAATCTGGATTGTTGTTAATGCATATTATTTGTGTAGTATACTGTAGCATCGTCCATATTGTAATATTTATTATTTAATGTTGTGTGTATTGATCATAAAATATATTATTTTAATGATTTTTTTAATGTAAAGTTCTCACTGCTTCACATTAACAGTTCCTCAAATATATATGTGAGTATTAAACTGTAAATGATGAATTCATGCTCTAAGATATAACAATTATTATTTTTTTTTCTAAATCCAATAATATATGAAATAGCATTCATAAATGGATTGCTGCAAATTCATTTTACACTCACAGGTTTTTCCATGTAATTAAAAATCGATTAGACAAATTTAGAAAATCCTTAAAATGGCCATTTACCTTATATACATTTTTTAAACCGCCACCAAACATGATAAAACATATAAGCTACTGATATAAATTGAGAGGAAGGGTGATGTAGAGGAAACAGAGTGACAGAGTAGCTACTGATCAAGCTTCTATTGTCATGGATGCAGCTTGTCAATCCTGAAGAACAGAAGCATGGCATCTACATTTTACGACGCCCTTCCTTCTTTACTTGTCTTCCCTCGTCGCAATTACGGGTTCCCATGTCACTCACCAACACCAAACACTGCATGGAGGATGAGACGAAAAAAAACCTTGTTTGAAGTTCAGCTCTCATTTGAATGACAAAAATTAGGCCTGCTAACACACCGATAATAGAATCAATTTGCACACATTTATAGGCACCAGAAATTAAAAGCGACAGAAAATGAAAGTCTCCAAAACAAACGAAACCGCAATTTCCGACAAAACACTGATTAAAAAAAAAGTCTGATGACAAACAATGTGAACAGTTCTGTAATCCTGCTATGTGCTTCTTTCCTTTCCTAAAAATTCCTTTTAACGCAACAAGGGAAACTGGCAGACGAGGGCATGCAAAAATTAATAAAACAGAGTACAGATTTACCTTTGAAATCTCTGAATTAATCAGCAAGTAAACTATTACATTAAAGCATATAAAAGACCTCTTTTTCTTTTGCTTTCTCTCTCTGTCACGCTCACTATACACATGAAACAAAAGCTAATTGAAGCGTACTGTTAAAAGGGTCTGAATTTTTAAGAGGGGCTCATACAGCTTTTGTTGATTTAGGTTTTGCACCATCTATCAGGGTTCACAGGACGAGGTTTAATCAGGTAGGAAACCCGGACAGAAAGAGGTGGGACGGGGCATTGTGTTGGCGTGAAAGCAGAACCGAAAAGGGGCGTCATTTTACGTTTCTTTACTTTCACCTGCTGGGATCCATTTGGTCTCTTTCAAGAAGAAAAAGGGGCGAATGCAATGAATAAAGAAAGACAGGCGAGTAGCCCATAAAGGCAAGTAGCTTAATCAACAGCCACTTGTAATCACCACAGTATTAAACTCGACTGTCTGTCAGTTTACCACAGTTTCAGCTCCATCTTTGCCCATGTAGTTACAAACACATAATCAAGTAGTGGAAAGCTAAATAAACTCTCCGATTTCTTGGTTCTTTAAGTATGTTATGTTCAGAATGTTGCTAAACATGCAAGGGAGAAAATGCATACATTTAACAAAAGCACATCAGGGCAATTTTTCTCGGCACGGTCACCCATTCAAACAATGAGGTCATTGCGCCATCTTGGGGTGGAAGTGGGAACCTAAAATAATTAAAAGGTGTTAAGAAATATACAGATTATACTGTGTATATATATATATATATATATATATATATATATATATATATATATATATATATATATATATATATATATATATATATATTTCTTGTTTTATTCCATTTTGTCAAATTTTGTACTCTTATGTTATTTAAGAAAAAAAATTAGCAGACATCCTGAGGGAAAAATAGAATAAGGGATGTGAAACAAATTCAGATTTTCAAGGGCAAAGAATCAGCGCTGTTTTATTAGATTGTGAATGATTTACCATTAGTTTTTCAGCTTAGTCTATTATGAAAATCACTTTGGAACTAATGACCACAAGGGGGCCATCTGCAGTTTTAATATAGAGTCTAATTAAAGTCAAATCCACACAGAGGCACGCATTTCACACACACGCACGACTCAAATATTATTATGGAAACTACCTTTTAAATTATAAAACCAGCATGCAGTATGATAAAAAAAAAAATCATGTGGAGTTGTTTGGAGGGAATATTTCAGATGTCATCTAAAATTTAAAATGCATTTATTGTCTGCTTTGACAGAAGTGCCATGAATTGAAGTTTGACAGTTTTCTGATGACCTACCAAGAATATCCCATAAGCTTAAAAGTCATATTGTCATGTTAATCAATAGGACATTTATTTGCCTTACAAACCAAAAGCCCCCTGCCAACACCTTTTAAAATAATTTGCCATACAGTAACCTATTGCTTTTCTCCCCCTGAAACAACTGTCATCAATTTGTGTAGAAAATGACATATTTGAATGGCGTATTTTTCATTTGTCAATGTCAGTAAACCCTTCTTACTCTAAGATGACCACACTGTCATTTCGACACCCTTATTTTGTCGGGAAAATAAAATGTTCACATGTGAAAGCCACATAAAACACATTTAATGTGCAGTATGCCTGAACATAAGAAACCTATTATAAAAAAAAAAATATAAAAAAACATACCACCTACAACATACAGACACACCCTCACAACCCACACACACGTATGGCAGGGTCAGAGACCCAGTACATTGTGGAGACAGGTCATACATTACTCAGCCAGGTTTGTACATGCATCTTTCCTTGAGAGTGCACCGACTATTTAGAGAGCTACAGACATGGCACTTGGATAAAAGGGTCATTCTGCAGGCTTTGCAGGGCTGTGTACTGTGAAGGATTGGATTTTCACATGAATGCTTGCACTCTCAGGCTGCCCATCCTCTTCTTCGTCCACACTGAGATAGCTTTTGAATGACAGATCTCAGTTTCTGATTGCTGTCTGATTATCTATTCACCTCCAGCTATATTGACTGGGCACACTGCTATTGAGAAGCGTGGCAGAATGAGAGTGGTCAGAATTTAGATTTGGGCATACTGGAGTGTCCACTTAATTAATTTTTTATTAGTCACCAGTAGTGAGGGAAAATTATTCATTACTTTTAAAAGCTTTGCAATAAATTAAACACTTAACAGCATAGTTTACCTAAAAAATGAAAACTAAGGCTTATTTGACTAGCCCTAATTATGTTCCAAAACTATATTACTTTCTTTCGTCTGTGGAACACAAAATGTATTTTGAAAAATGTTTCCTTGTTTGTGTGTTCCAGAGGAGAAAGAAGGTCATTAAGGTTTGGAACAATATGAGGATGAGTAAATTATGACATTTTTATTGAACTGTCCCTTTTAATATAATCTGATAAAATGTGATTTAATTAAAGCCTCCCATAGAATCTTACAAGCAAAGAAATTAAAAAGGAATTATGCACCTGAAAACATCAATGAATGAATGAATCATCCATTGCCGAACTGTCAAATCAAATCAAAGTCACCTTTATTTCTATAGCACTTTATCCAATACAGATTGTGTCAAAGCAGCTTCACAGAGATAAACAGAAACATTTTGGAAGTGATTCTGGAAACTGGAAGCTGTATGCAGCTCTCAAAGACAATAGTGTCATTATTTAGTTTAAGTCAGTTTAGTGTTGGTTTAATTCACAGAGAAGTTAATCAGCTATAAGCAGTTCTACAAAATGCAACAATGTCATTATTTATCTCAAGTTCAATGTTGAATTGGTTTTTTTTTTTTCAAACTAGCCGTGTAACCAGTTTTGAAACTAAAACTTAAAGTAGGCATTGTAAAGCTTGAAATGCCCTGAAAACAATAGGCAAATAAGATGCAGTATTAAGCTGAGGAATCTAGACAGAGCCCAATTAGAGAGAGATGGTTAGGATGGGACCTGTGGTGTGGGGTGTGTGTGTGTGTGTGTGTGTGTGTGTGGAGAGGATGGAGCTGATGGGGGAAGGGTGCACGATGCCAACCTGAGACATTTTGACTCCACACTTGGATTCACAGGCATACATTCACTCCGTTAGCAGACTAATACACTTCCACACACACATGCATAAACACACACACAATCGGTCATTGCAGGCAACATGATCTGGGTGGCAACACAGTCAACACTGTGCATGGTGTTATGACGCCATCATGTCTAGTGCAATCCCTTTTGTCACAATGAGGACCAGAAACCAATAGCATCCTGCTATCATCTAAAACGTTTTATGTGAATATTCATTGTTTCTGTCAAATGCATTTTCGAAATAGTTTGGTTTTGTCAATATAACACTTCCAATGAGCCTAACAGTACATCTGACATAAACCGTCAACGGGTTTTCAACCTGAAATTGTAGGTAAGCTATGAATACATTACATCCCTTGATCATGGCACAGTGCCAGCCAGTCTGCACGCAGAATAGAGAATTGATGAGGTCATGTGATTTAGTAGCTGTTTGCTTCATGGAGAGAGCTGCACTTGTCCATATTGTAGCAGCTAATATCACAACAGCCCTCCGTCGGTGTCCATGGCAACGGGCGACAGAAAATGAAAGGAGGAAATTAAATCATGCTGTCATGGGGGCGCATGCATTAATTTTGCATAAAGAGTGGATGATATGTGAATGCCTGGGCTTGCCTTTGTTCAGTGCTAGTGTCTGGTAAACATCCAAATATGACGAAGCCGAAACCAAAAACTTGGGTTTAAAAGCAGTTGAAAAGAGAAAGAGAGAGAGAGAAAAAAAATAAAATAACTATCAATTGTCAACTATCAGTTGAAAAATGGTTCTTTTCACTTCAGGAGGAGTACTTTCTCTTTTTTTATCTATTAAATATAAAATATTATAATTATAAAAAGACATTGATTTCTTTGTAAAAAATACAATAAATGAATAACATAATTCTTTAATGTCAAAAATGTTAAAATTAAAACAAAGAAATAAAATAACATGTCTTAAATGTGGATTTATACATCACTACAGTGCAAGAAATTGACATTATATATTGATAAAAAAATGCTGTGTTATTAAATATTAAATCTACCTATGATGTCAATGCTGTCAATGACTTCATCTAAGTGTAAAAATACTAAATCTGATAAATGAATATAATAAATTGTGTAAAAAAAAAAAGAATTTCATTATACTCGCCTGAAGAGGAATAATATGTACAACATTTTACAAAAGAGGTCCAAGGTATTGCACCGTGGGCATAAATAAACATCTTCCGGCATATTGCACTGAACTTAGTGAGCTGGGGTTCTCTAGAGTTGAAGACTGGTGTTAAGTTGATAAGGGCCAAAACGGAGCATCTGAACGGATGTTCTTGATCATTTTGATGGTTAACGTTGAATGACGTTCTGCAGGTAGTAGTAGTAATAGCCTTTTAAATCCTATGGATGATTTTTCAAGGGCTTTGTGATGCAAGGTCACTATTACAGAGCCTATTGCAATCAACTATAACAGAGATAAAGGGCAGGGTCAATACCACAATAGAATACACTACATACACCTTCAATATGTGCATAAGACATACTTCAGCCTGAATACAACAAAACAAGTTTATTATTTGGTTAGACCAAGGAGCTTAACAAGGAGCTTCGGTGCAATAATTTTCAACTTTGTGCCTTGCATATCGAGGGGCCACAGTGACAGCTGTTCATCACGGCGACAGTAACACAAGACATTTCTATCGCTCCACACCATCAATTTGCCAAGCCTGGACATTGATTTATTCATAGCCATCAGTATGCATAAATTGCCCAAAGTACAGAGAGGAAATATTGACAGAAGATAAATAAAGATCAACTGAGTCACAGTGGACAGTGTCAGATAAATCTGATTTCTGTACAACCCAGTTTAAACAAACTGAAACAACAATACTAAAAGACATCAGTTGATAACTAAAGTCATCTGCCAGAAAATAATTCACAATTTAAGGATTAAAGCACAAGACATTTTACTCATCTCCACCTGTATTGAATACCAATACAGACAAAATGTCAAAATTTAAAAATTCCTTGGCAGCCTAAAGCTGCGTTTCCAGGCTGAAGTTCAGATCAGCTGCTGCGTGACAAACAGATCATGCAAATGACCTCTGATAGATTCAGAAGTGGGAATCTTACAGTCTATCTGTCTATACCTGTGCTACATGGAAATTAGATTTTAATTTGACCAGACCGCCTGATAACAGTAAAACACTGATTGAGGGTCGAAGCTGCCATCGAAGATGTATTTATACATGAAGTATCGTCTTCGAGTATCATGATCCATCACTTTACCAGTTTTTGCATCTTCCCAGCTGCCTATAAGGCAGAGCTTGGATCTCATCAATAATGCAACAGAACATCATGTTTATGCAGTTCACACAATGACAGAGCACTAGTACATTACAGTGATTGTAGCAACAAACTGACAACATCTCTACATGCATACAACAGCCTGTGCCCACTCAAAAGCATAAAAAAGTTATTTAGGTTAAGATACAGTTCCTCAACAACAGGGGAAGAAAGTGTAAAAAAGGCAATGAATACTCACCTTCTGATTCTGTTTTGAGCAGGCTCTTATCGCTTCATGGTAGCACAGCACACAGGAAAAATAACTCTAGTGCAATGGTGATATGCAAATTAATGGATCACGCTGAATACAAGGACATTTATTATTCATAAATTACTCATGTTTATGCAAATTAGGGTACGCTGCCCTACGCAAATAAGAGGTTGGAAATTCATTCCGTCTTGCTTAATACGCTTTAGTGGCGTTTTAAAAAGGCAAAAATTAACTTACTTTTATTCATGTTTTAAAAAAGTTAATTGTCATCATCATACATTTTTTGTTAAAAGCTTTTATTTGTGTGTAAAAAATAATTCATTTTACAAGGTTCAAACATTTAAATCAAATTCATAGGACAAATTAAACCTAAATAATGTAATTAATCATACAAAATAAAAGCTGGGTTAAAAAAAAAAAATACTACTTGATGGAACCACCTTTCCAACATAGGGTATGACAAACACTTGGCGCCCCCATGTGGTCATCTGAGAGAGCGTCTCTGTGTTCTACATGTCCCGGTACGATTGTGCTGAAATAATAAAGAGTTATATTTACACTACAAAATGGACCAGTCTCTAAAAATCGACAACACGCATTAGTCCACATTGATGTTTGGCTTGAAAACCGCCACAGATCTTCCCAAAACATTATCAACCTCTTTTTCAAATTTATTAAGAAGTTTAAAGTGCCAGAATCCAGTGGCCAGTGTTTTCATAGCCTCCTTCATTTTCCACAGTGAAGATACAGTGACCGTGTGTAAATCACAGTAGGCTCAGCTGTGACCACTGTCGGTTCGAGTTTCGGAATGCTAAGTTAGATCCTTCTTGAGTCACTTTAGTCTTTCTTTACTCAGATTGTTGATCGATCGCACGCACTTGTGTCGTCAGTTTGGTCGACACTAATCGAGCTGAAACATCTCTCGTAAAGTTACTCTCGGGTTTAAACAGTGTTCAAATTGGGGGGAGGGGCATAAACATTAAGGGGGAAAATGATTCTAATAAACACCATTATAAATCTGCATGTGTGGAATGAATGAAAATGACTTTAACTGGGTGTGATTCGCCTCTTGTTCAGTATGACGCTCTGTCTGTGGATCAAGGAATGTGGTACAAAATATCATGGTTTTGAAAAATTGAGCTATTGATCTCCTTCAGATTTTTTGGAGGGCCACTTTCCTGCTCAGTGTAGCTCCAAAACACCCTGCTGGAAGTCTAGTAATGTTGGTAATCAAGCCCTTGATTAGCTGGCTCAGGTGTGTTTAATTAGGGTTGGAGCTAAACTCGACTGAACTTGACACCCCTGGGGTTTCAAGTGAAATAATTGCTTTATTTTGTTAATATGAACCATAGACTAAAAACAAGTTTGATGTGGATATTTTAAACAAACTGTTCAAAAGAGTCGATTCACATAAATGAGTCAGATTCGTGTGAGAGAGGAACACAATCGACATCATCGAAGAGCGACTAAAGGAGGCGTGATTCGTATGCGACGCATCTCGCGCATGTCTACTGTTGAACCAAGGCAGAAGGTTTAAAGAAAGATTAATAACTCAATCGTTCAAAACCATTTGATACACAGACAGAGCCTAACTGCGTGCCCAAGAGGGGTGAGACTGAAATTTTGTAATAATTTTAATGAGATCTGAAAACATTACTTTAGTTAACTGTCTCGGTAACGCACTACAATAACTTGTAGTAATTCGTGAGTAAGTTAGTAGAAAAAAATATACTAAACGAAATGTACTTGTACCTACTGGACTTCTGCACGAGAGTTAAATGCACGTTATCCGGTGTGTAATCCCAGTTGTATCTTCTATCGACAGCCTTGCATTCAACATGTATCACAACAGCTCTCAGAAGAAATTCTGGACTTACGAGAAAGAGGAAAACCTGGATAAATTAAGACTAGAAGCTAATCGGAAGTTTTGTTTAAAAGGCATGTCTAGTGGTAAGGTAAGTGACACCTGCAGGGATTCTCTATATGTATTTATTTTACATGCTAGACTACAAAATATCCTTCTATCTATCTATCTATCTATCTATCTATCTATCTATCTATCTATCTATCTATCTTTAAAGTATCTGTACAGTAATTCAGTCATTTACTGTGTTAACCGCATAAACATCAATCACACTTTGACTTTGTTCTGTCTTTCAGCCTGGAATAAATGAATCCATGTTTCTTGATGAACAAGAAGAGAAAGTGCTTTTCAGACACTATGAAAATAGACTGCTAGAATTCTGCGCCATGTTCAAGCCTGCGATGCCTAAAACTGTTGTGGTAATAATGAATATCACTTTTATCAGTTAAAGGTGGGATCATCTAGCGTGCCGTTCTGGCTCTTTGTATTTTAAAACCTGTATATGAATTTCAGGGCACAGCTTGCATGTATTTTCGAAGATTCTATTTGAACAACTCTTTAATGGAGTATCACCCTCGGACAATAATGTAAGTGTATTGAGTTGAATGAGATGTACGATCATGAGTCATTAAAGTTCTGACCTCCAAGTCCTTTTTTGCAGGTTGACCTGTGCGTATCTGTCGTGTAAAGTGGATGAGTTTAATGTGTCCTGCACTCAGTTTGTGGGGAACCTTCAGGAGAGCCCAGCAGGACAGGAGAGGGCTCTAGAACAGATTCTGGAGTATGAGCTGCTGCTCATCCAGCAGCTCAGTTTTCACCTGGTTGTTCACAATCCTTATCGACCCTTGGAGGGCTTTCTAATTGATCTGAAGGTGAGGCTAAAGTCTGGTTGTAGATCGTCCCACCCCAAATGCACGTTCTTGGTTGAACCAATGTCAAATTGTCGGGCTGCACATTTAAAAAAAGTTGCTAAACAGATTATATAAGTGCATTGTTTCTCTATTCTCAGACCAGATACCCATTGTTAGAAAACCCAGAGATGCTGAGAAAGAGTGCAGAAGACTTCCTCCACAGAGCAGCAATGACGGATGCCGGGCTCCTCTTCTCTCCGTCTCAGATCGGCCTCACTGCCGTCCTCAACAGTGCTGCACGTGCTGGCCTCAAGATGGAGGCGTAGGTTCCTCCTTCAGCATTGAGATTCTAGCAGTTGAGATGGTAGGACGTTAAAAAGTATTTTCTTTGACATTTACAGATATTTGACCGAATGCATGGGGCTTAAGGAGGATAAAGAGACCCTCTCAAAGATGTATGAGTCAATGAGACGTAAGTATTCTTCTTGTCTTTTTTTTTTAAATGTTACTAGATAAGAGATGAATAATGCCAAACACTTCTGCAAAACCACCATAAAAGGTCTCAGATATTCAGTGGGTAAATCTGTGGCCTGTAATTTCATCAAAATGATTTTATGAGAGGTTTATCTCCTGAAAGATCTATGTGTTGTGGAATGCCATTTTGATGAATACCGATCCATTCGAACCCTTCCATACCTTAACCCTATGAAGACTTCATGTATACTACTCAGAAGTCTAGAATGATTTGACTGAATTTATATTTCTAATGGTCATAAAAACCTTTTGATGTAAAGACTTAAATGGCCAACAGACTCATGTAACACTGAAGACTGAAGGAATGGATGCGGAAGGTTCAGCTTTGCATCACAAGAATAAAGTACGGTTTAAAATTTATAAAAAATTATTTGAAATACTTGTTCACTATATTTTTGATTAAACAAATGCAGCCTTGGTGAGTGAATTCTTTCAAAAATATAGAGAGAACTTACCAACGTAGTGTACTGTATATCCATCCATCAGAAGTTTTGATTTGTTCTGTGTTGTGCATAGTAACTTATTGGACAAATCAGTTATTTGGAAGTTTGCTGTGTTAAGGATACAGTGTCGTCAAAGATTATTATTTACCTGTTATTGATGCATTTAGGATACAAATGTACAATGTGGACCATAATATTGTGTCTGTTTTCGTTATAGGAATAACTAGTCTTATTAAAGCATATGAGCTTCCCAGAGCTGAGGAGGTCAATACCTGCAAACAGAAACTGGAAAGGATTCATGCTGAATTTGCCACAAACTTGTGAGTATTTGCTGGAAAATATAAAATCGATGCTACAACCCTTACAATTTTAATCAGATCAGTCTGTTTAAAAAGCACACAAAATGAATCGTACTAAGAGTTTTATTCAGCCAGGTTAGTATTTTTTTTTTTTGTATCTAAGATGCAAAAGTAGTTGGTTTTTGAGTATAAAATAGAAAAATAAAAATGCGTGAGCTACCTGAAACACACACACACGCAGACAAAAGGTAAATCTGCATCATACTTTTCATAGATTTGCTGGGTCATAAAATGCAGCTAAATGTACCACAGTGAACAACGCGAGCGGTTTCAAGTCAGGTGTAGTGAATATACACCTTCCACTAGCATTGATATATCACCATGTTTTTAGGACATGGCACATTGGTTAATCCAGACTTGTACTATGGTAATCACTGATTACAATGATGTATATCAGAGTACCATGGTATTGCCATTTCTACTGTGTAATGGTACCGTCGCCATACAATGCATCTACTTGTCAAATCGACCAAAGGGCATTATAAAAACGTAAACTGGAGATAAGTTTTGAGGTTTTAGATAATTCAATAAGTAGTAATACACATCAAGAAACAGCCAAATTAACTGAGTTTGACAAACACAAACAGGCTGATATAATATGAGATAGTTTTCTAGTCCATAGGTGTTGATGGTTGACTCCTTTATGATGTGAAATAAACCAGGAAGCCCATCATCTGCTTGCCCCATTCTGAGGAAAAGTTTTAAAATGAATATGAGCTGGAGTTTGTTGTCATTGTAGGTTAGGTGGAAGAATAGGGGGAAGGTTATTAGAAGTGAACGCATGCACCAGCCTTGTGTAATCTATCCTCCAAAATTGAATCGGTCTCACTGATCAGCTCATGTATCACATACAAACACAGGTTTGGAGATAAAAGCCAGGATCCAGCATCTTTTCAAGCGAAGCAGCTCAGAAGGTAAGATAGGAATCTTTAGATCTAAGCCTACCTGCATCTGAAACCGCAGTTGAAAATTGAGTGTAGAAGGTTTCTTAAGGCTTGCATCGTAAGTGCATCTCTCTTCCCTGATGGACAAGAGCAACGCAGTGCCAAAGTTCTTGCTTGCTACAGATGCCAGTCAGTCTAGGGCTCACGGCTCCCAGGTTGATTTTGCAGACGTCTCCATGAGGGGTTAATTCAACAGGCATTTCAGATTTACGCTCCGTTTTGGTTACTCTGTTGAAGATTTTCAGTGTAGGAAAATCCAATAGGTAATTTCTTCAGAAATAACATCTCTACGCATCTCTTTGATGGCTCAATTTTGAATCTGTTGGTTTGAGAGATTGAGATCGGCAGTGTGTTGCCTAACTAGAGTCCGAGCATCCACCTTATTCCGAGTCTTGCTGTCTTTGCTACCAATGTTTTCTCTCAGAGGACCTGGATCGTGGTTGCTACAGCCATAAAGGTACATTCAGTTCTGCAAAATAAAGACAAAATTAGGCATGGTGACCTTTCAGGATTAAGTCTTGAGGGATTGATAAAATCAACTTGATCTTCACAGTGTGTGCATAGAATTTCTTCTAGTTCACAACAGTTATAAAAGACTGATTATTTCTGTTGATACTACAGTTAAAGAGCAAATTGACAGATGAAAACTACATACGATTGTGTAGAAATAGTTATGAGCTACGATGTTGCACAAGTTTGCATGCTTACATGTGTGTGAGAGTGATGGGTCACTAAAGACAGTTACTAAATGAATGCAGTCTTCTGACGATGACAGTTTATGGTTCTGATGCTTTCCTCTCTCCATGTCCTTCAGGAAAAGAAAACATGGATATGAAGATGATGATCACGTCGTGAAAAGGCAGATGGTTGCTGATGAAGTAAGTTTATTTGAAGATCATTTGTTCCTCCGATGCACATATTCGGGCTACCGCTTGATGCGTATGGATTTTTTGTTTTGCAGGAGTGGACTGATGAGGATTTGGATGCATTGTGATGATGAAATAGTTTTTTAAATTGGCAACATCCTCAACAGTTATTTCATTGAACAGTTTTGAGTTATTCCTATTGCCATCAGTGACGGAGGATGCAATTGTCAAACTAGATTTGTAAATATTTCAGCAAAAGTCTTCTGTAAAAATAAAAAAAAATATTTTTTTATTGTTCACAATTGTTGGGTTATTTTATTAACACAATATTACCAAGAGCATAGTGCATTTACAGTACTGTTCAAAAGCTTGGGGTCAGTATTTAATGTTTTTTAAAGAAATAAAAGCTTTTCAGCAAGGAAGCGTTACATTGATCAAAAGTGACAGTAAAGACATTTATGCTTCAAAAGTATTAAAAAAAAAGTATCATAGGTTCCACATAATGGTTTTCAGCTGACAAAAAATAATAATAAAAAATTTCAACAAATGCATATTAAAATGATTTCAAAAGGCTCATGTGACACTGAAGACTGGAGGAATGGCTGCTGAAAATTCAGCTTTGTCAACACAAGAATAAATTACATTTTAAAATCCACTGGATGAGCAAGAATTGCCTGCAATTTCAATTACTGCTGTAACATTTGTACTTTTTTCAGCCTTTTAAGTTTTCTGGGTTTTGCTCAATTGATACATCACAAATGCTGTTGATAACCATAATAATGGTCCTTTATTCAAAACCAAGAACTGAAAACAGACGACAACTCGGAAGTCTTATTTTCAAAAGCCATTTGCATGAGCTGATCTGAGACAGTCAGTACTTTATAAAACATTTTTAATAAGTGCATGCAGTCCTGATACAATCTGTACTAAATTTTACTGCTGTAAACTTTTATTTTTTTTTACCTTAAATTTTCTCCTGAGAATGTGTCTGGCTTTGAATGCGTCTCAGGGAAGACTGAACCAATCAAACATTGTACAATATGGAAAACAAATCCGGTTACCTCAAATTATATACTCATGAATCCAGCAAAAGAATTTATTGTTCTGAAGTAAAATAATCATACTCTCTGAGGATGATAAAAAAAAAAACTCCAGTCTACAGCACAATTTAAACGGAACAGTAAAAAGGAAAAAAAGAACACTAGGCTGAGCACATTTTGCATATTCATAGCCATGTAAATCAGTAACAAAATTACAGTATAAAAAGCATTTTAGCTCATAATCCAGTTATAGAGGAGAATCGTTGCAGCCTTGTGTCAGTTCCGTTTCAGATCAAGCAGATGAAGAGATACACTTTTGCAGCCTGTATTTAAAAACCTCATTCTGTTGACTTGATGGGTCATTCGTTTGACCCCTCTGTTAAACCGATATTTACCCAAGATACCGAGAGCAGTCGAACCTAACGAACTGGTCGTGTGATTATAAAGTCATTGGTGAACGGACTTGTTTTGCAGCTGTAGTTTGCATAGTTCTCGTGGCACAGACAATGAGGCGGAGGAAACGGGATTGATGGAAATACGTGGAGGGTGGGAGCTGGCATGGGGATGAGGGTGGAACATGCTGGGATCCCATTGGCTACTCCATGAAGATAGAGACAAACTGACAGATAAAATGACGGAGGTGGAACTACCTGGTGATGTTGGATATGGCATATTGCTCCTGTTTCTGCTGGAGGAGCTCAGCGATGGCCAGCAGCTTCTTCAGCACATGCTGTGAAGAAAGGAAAAAGCCAACAAGAAATGACTGCATTAAAATGAAGTGAAGCCAAAGGAAATGCATTTATTTTTTTGTCTCGTTTTCTTAAGATCACAACTTGTGATGCTGACAGACATTTTCTGGTCTCTGGTGGCCTTTTCATTAATGTTTACTGAGCTTCAATGATGCATAAAAACAGCTAGATGGAGAACTACAGAACTGAAAAGAGTCAACACCATCTTAAAACTGCAGCACACATGAACTACAGGCCTCAGTAAACTTCCAAGGAGCCTCAAGATCACTTTATATAATTTAAAGTAAGATTAAACAATTTAAAGTAAATGTTTTGAATAATGTTTTAAAGCTTTGATCTGAAAAAGTAATGTAAATGAATGCCATGCCATGCATTTTTACAACAAATGCAGATTGTATAGGTATGCCCAAGCTCTTAAATATTGAACTGGGTTGAAATTGTTGAAATATTCTTTGTGGTTTTCTACAGACAAGGACTTATAAATGAAAGTTGTAATATTATTTGACAAGTAGTTGTGTTATAAGCATGATGATAACCAGTCAGTATATACATTCATGTCTGGGTCATTTGATGACCGGCTGACTGCACATTATGTTTTATATATGCCCTAGCTTTACTTATCTTAAGAGAGACACATACCTGCTGTACTCCTCTCTCATTGCTGAGGGTGCGAAGTTCATCAGAATGAGTAGCACAGATCTCATGCAGGGCAGCAAGGTCACGGGACAAATCAGTCCTAAAGTGCTCAGTAGATTCCGGGAGATCAGGAACATTCTGGAGAAACAGTACAGAAAGAATGTTATAGGAAAGCTACTTCACACAGAGCTCACAAACTTAGCCGCAGACAACCCATGCTGCTTTAAAAATGGATTCAGGGCAGTTTACCCCCAGCTCATCCAGAAACATGATCATCCTTTCTTTGTTGTTCTTGATGAAAGGATTCACCCCCTCCATATAAGGCTCCTGCAACACATCACCACAAATGCATCTCAACATTAGCATTCACGGGACTACTTGACCTATTCAGCTTTACTCATTTTCTAGCAGTGTGAAAATCCAAATACCTTAGCACCAAATTCCACCAGATTGGCCAAGTTCTGCACAGACTTTGCTACCAGGGTGAGCGTTCGGCCTGCTGTGGAGGATGGAGGGTCTGCAAAGACAAGACACATTTTCAGCATTGCTGATATCATACTTAACAAGTTTGGGTACTGATGTTCATTTCATTTTGTACACTTTTTTTGGACATGACTTTTACACATTAAAGGGGTCATATGATGCTATTTAAATTTTTCCTTTCTCTTTGGAGTGTTACAAGCTCTTGGTGCATAAAGAAATTCTATAAAGTTGCAAAGACTAAAGTCTCAAATCCAAAGAGGTAGTCTTTATAAAAGTTACGAGTCAACCATGCCCTATTAAAATGACTCGTTCTAACTCGCCTCTATGTCTCCATCACCATGTGGTGACATTGGCACTGTCAAATGTTCACGCAAACAAAGGCAGCATAACTTTTATTCTTGCTGTTGCCGCCGCCACCACCACCATGTTGTTTAGACGCTGTGTTTCATTGTTAAAGCGAAACTACTTTGTTTGGCCTTCCAACAGAGGACAAAACTAGAAATCAGTGGTTAAGTTGTATTTACAACACTGTTCCAGAACAGATCAAACCAAAAACCGTATTTTCCGGACTATAAGTCGCACCTTTTTTCATAGTTTGGCTGGTCCTGCGACTTTTACGGAGGACGAGGACTGTTTCCTGTGAGGGTAGCCTACGATGCCGATGTCTGTTTTTATAAAGTGTGGCAATATCAACTTTGCAAGTACAGTCTGGCGCTTCTGACTCACAGCCTGTTAGTACGTTTACATATTTAAAGAATTTGCCACTGATGATTCAAATGTGAGTTTTGAGCAGCGTAGAGTAGCGCTTGTTGTTTGTCATTTCTCCGATCACAAATGCAGGTATCTGCGACATGGCTTTATGTTTAAGCAGCGCGATATGCAGCACAACATGTAAAAATACAGTAGAAGTCATTATAATTAGTAAGTATGTCCCTACTGGATGCAACAAATGCCTCGCTTGTAATGGGTTTCATTGTTTCTATTTCGTCGTGCCTGGACACGTCATTAGGGTGTAACATTTCCGTCACAACCTTGAGACATTCAGCCAATCACAACACACAGTATAGCTGGCCAATCAGAGCACATCTCACTTTTCAGACTGATGAACTTTGCAAAAATCAATGTCTTTCAGAAAGGTGGGGCATAGAGGAGCAACAATAATGTACATTATGTGGTTTTTGAAACGTGAACCGCATAAACGCATTGCATTACACCAAATACACAAAAATAATTTTCTTTTCAGCATCGTCATATGACCCCTTTAAAATTCAGTCTTTTTTTGTCGTATCACATTAACTTGGGTTTGCTAATGTAGTCTGTTGTTCATTAGCTTAACTAAATAGTCTATGAAGTCTAATGGTAACTAAAACTGAATATATTTGTGGAAACTGGGCTACATTTTTTTTTTTTTTTTTTTTTTTACCTTTGCTGTATAGAAAAAGAAAAAAATCTACTGACCCCAGACTTTTGAACCCAAAAATTCTCAAAAAATGTAAACATCTATGAATTTGAACACTTCTAAACAACTTCATATATACTTAAATCTGATAATGAATGATTTATCAATGAAACCCACAGAGTACTTTACCTCACTATGACATTTTTTTTGCCTTTTACACATTTGGACCGTTAAGTGCTCTTCTATCAGACTGATGCTAAGAGGTGCAGAATGAAATATCTGAGTGGGTACTTGACCTATGCTGCATCTGAAAGAAGCACTCACCAGCAATGATGTTGAACATTCTGGGGTTGAGAATGGCAGGGCAGATGAGCCTCAGGAAGACAAAACCACTGGAGGACAGAGGCAAACACATTTTGACACTTTGCAAGATGTTCCTTTGTAAACAGGAGCAAATGTAGCTTGATAATGTGTTACCTTACAACTCGGGTTCTCATCGTAGTGTTGGTAGGCCATTTCTCTTGCACAGACTTCTGTAGACAGCCATAGATGTACCTCAGGGTCCTTTGACGGGGAGGAAAAAGACAAACTATGAATACTGAGGCCGTATAAACAGCATTTTATGATAAAAAAGTATATAATCAATTTAGTATGACATAAGGATGCACTGAAATAAAAAATCTGGTCTATATGATAAGCTAAAAATTATTTTCTTGTTGTGCCTGACCAATAAAAACACACGTTAAAAATTTATTTTGTAAAAAAAATAAACATGTTATATTCAAGCATATTGAATTATATTATAGTGATTTTTTTTTTACGTGTCAGTAAAGACATTTATAATGCTACAAAAATTTATAATTTTAATAAATACAGTTCTATTGAACTTTCTATTCATCAAGGAATTAAAAAAAATGCATCACAGTTTCAACAATAATATTAAGCAGCAGCTTTTAAAATTGATAGTAAAAATAAATGTTTCCTGAGCAGCAAATCAGCACATTAGAATGATTTCTGAAGGATCATGTACCACTGAAGAATGGAGAAATAATGCAGAAAATTCTGCTTTTGCCATCACAGGAATAAATTACATTTTAAAGTATAATAAAACAAAAAACATGTATTTTTATTTGCAATATTATTTCACAAAATTACAGTTTTTACTGTATTTTTTATCAAATAAATGGCTCCTTAGAGATCATAATAGACTACTTTTAAAACATAAAAAAATCTTTCCAATCTTAAAAGTTTTACTAGTAGTGTATATTACATAAGAATATTTTCGGTTAAAGAATTAATATTATTGCATTGTCCATTTAAATGAGTAATTCAAAATCTAAATTAAATATCTAATCTTGACCTAGAAATATTCAATATTTGGCAAATAAAATTTAATTTAATTAAAAAAAAAATAAAAATACATTTTTGCATCCTTATCCTACATAGAAGTTATTTTAAAGCTGCAGTAAGTAAATTTAGTAAAAAATATATTTTTTACATATTTATTAAACCTGTCATTATGTCCTGACAGTAGAATATGAGACAGATAATCTGTGAAAAAATCAAGCTCCTCTGGCTCCTCCCAGTGGTCCTATTGCCATTTGCAGAAACTCCATCGCTCCCGGTAAAAAAATAACCAATCAGAGCTGCGGTCCGTAACTTTGTTTGTGTTCAAAATGTATAAAAATGTATATAATAAGCGAGTACACCATGAATCCATTTTCCAAACCGTGTTTTTAGCTTGTCCTGAATCACTAGGGTGCACCTATAATAAGTGTTTATATTCTGACTATTTTAGATTGCTTCGGGGGTACCGCGGCGGAGTAACCCAGTACCTTTGTGATTCTTCATAGACATAAACAGAGAGAAGTAGTTCCGGCTACGATGTTCTTCCGCAAGACGCAAGCAGTTCTGTTTATTAACCGCTAGAGCATCAAAAGTTACCTACCGCAGCTTTAATGAAACGTTATGCCATGGGAAATGGTACAGTACCACATTTATAACTTTGTATTACAAGGCAGTAATGCTGATAGGACACTGCATGGTGATGTGCTATCATGCTTACGGGGGCAAGATTTCAGCAGCCATGAATATCTTCTCCACCAGCTCCGACAGGATGTTGAGTAAATGAGCTAGATTCAGGTTAACATCCTCATTCTTCTCCAGTTTAGACGGGTTCAGCTATGGAGGAAGACCAGAAAACACTTCACAAGAGGGAAATGGTTTCTCACTGCTAGTCTAATTTATTCACTAACAGAGAGACATGATCGTTGTGTTTAGTTCCATTACTTCACAGGACTGCTTGCTCTCCATGATCTTCAGTATGGTGTCTTTGAGTGCGTGGTGGACGAAAGGAGTTGCTGTGGCCTTCATGTACTGCTCCATCAAAGTACTGGCCAGAGTCGTGGCACGGAACAGTGTCGTGGCTTCATCTGCAACACCAAAACAAAAAGCTACATTGTAGAGATGTTCACAATGGCAAATAAAAAAAAAAAGGTGCACAATCCTTTTTTATAAGCAATGAATTAACGTTACACTAATCATTCCGTTTATACTGAACAGTCTCTAAACCTTTTAAAATTCTGAAGAAAATGTAAATGACTATCATAAATTAAATTGTTCATTTAAATATATAAAATTACATTATAATTACACCACTATTCAAAAGATTCTGGTCAGTAATCGTTTTTTAATGGAGGCTAACCAATGCTGCATTTATGAGATCAACAATAGTCCAAATGTAATATTGTGAAATATGATACCAATTTTAATTAATTTATTTGAAAGGTAGAATATTTGGAATATTTTAAAATGTAGTTTATTCCGGTTATTTCCTTTAGAAATGATTTTAATATTTGCTGATTTGCTGCTAAAGAAACAGTTTTTAATATTTTTGTGGAAAGCGCGATAATATATTTTTCAGGATTCTTTGATCAACTGAATATTAATTAGGCCATGCTAATGTTGCTTCATAACCTTCCTGCATAGTCAAGTCACGATCTAATTAATATTCATGAGTCAAAGTTTTACCACCATTGAAAAATCCATCCACATACCATCAGCACTCCTAATACTGGTATCGTGACAGCTCTTCTCTGAACACACTGCACATTTTCAATGTGTCTGATTGCTCAGTCTATTACATAAACAATCGTTCATTGTCTGAAAAGTGGAACTGTATAAAATGCACAAATAAAACTGTCAAAGCTTTGTTATGCGGCTGAAAGATGATGAACAAGCCTGAGGGAAGCTGCCTAGCCTCAGTGCAGCTGTGACATCTGTTTGCTGTTGAATACCGGAACTGTGAATATTACAAAGAGAGCCCTACCCTCCATATTAATTTCTCTGTCATTCAACGTCCTCAGTAGTGGAGCTTCGACTCGCTCGTGTCTTAAGATACGGAGCAGGATGCTGGCCAGCAGGGTGCGGTCCTGCCCACACACGTGAGCCAACGCATAGATCACATGATAGTCTCTCTGCAGGATGAGCTGGGGATGGACAGTGAGAGAATGTCAGCAAAAGATACTTTTAGCATGAGGTTAAGTGACAGTAATAGTTCAAACCTAAAATCCTTTAATATCAGATCATATCTTCAACTACAAGGCTACATCCCCTTCTGTGAAAAGTGTAGAAAATGACCATGTGTAAGCACACCTCTTTGAATTCACTGTACTCTTCCTCAGGCATGATCTTCTCCATGGAGTATCGCACTCTTACTCGGAGTGAGCCTGGCTCGATTCCCTTCAGCGGCACATAGGAGCTCAAAGGAAACCACTCATCGATCATCTGGCCCCTCTGCAGTTTGGTCAGCTGGCAACGCATGAACACTGAGACAATATAGAAGAGACACTAATTAGAGAGGAGCAGAAGGCCTGCTTTGCTTCATCTAGTACCAGCAGAGGGCGCACTTTTGCAAGGAAAAGTAGCACAGGGGATGTTAAAGAAAGGCGAAATTGAAATTGAGCTCTATGGTAATCAATAGTCAATTACCACAGACAATAACTTAATAACTTTGAAAAAATAAATCTCAAATCAAGTTGCATTAACATTTAAAATGAATAGTCCGGAGCACAAATCATAATTCTCTTCAATAAACTACTGCTCTAGGTTTGGGGTCAATACTTCTATTCAGCAAGGATGCATCTCTGTTTCAGATTTCAAATAAACAGGTTTCTTTTTTAACCTTCTATTCATCAACAAATCCCCGAAAAGAATGCATCATGGTTTCCACAAAAAATGTTTTGCAAATATAATGATAATTAATAATAATAAATGTTAATAATAAAAGCACCAAATCAGCATATATATATATATATATATATATATATATATATATATATATATATATATATATATATATATATATATATATATATATATATATATATATATATATATATATATACACACACACACATACATACACACACACACACACATTCCTTTTGTCACACCAGCCACTCAAATGTCTTACTGTATACAGTTTTATTTTTGTGTGGTTAACACAAAGACTTTTTTGCAGTCAGAAAACCATCCTTAAATTCAAAATCAATAACAACAAAAGTCATCTAGTCAGTATCTCATTTCAGTATCTAAAATAGCTTGCAGTGTTAATATTTAGACCAAGTGTGAGGTATTCTCAAAATACATTTAATACAATAATTAATTATATGGAAATCAACAGGTAATGATACTCACAGATGTCACTTTCTTTGCTCTTCTTGGACTTGTTGCTTAAGCTTATTTCAAATCTGTTGATTTCGCTCGACAAGTCACTGTGAGAGAAGAACAGTCATCAGAACCTTAATCGAGCATCACTTTTTTCAAAGCCTCCCAATGAGTCTTGAGAATCACGATGAACTCACTCAAAGATGAACTCCTCGGTGAACACAGGGTTCTGGCCCTCTCTAGGATGAGTCTTGGCCACCTGCACACTGTTCAACGAGATGGTGCAGTAGGGGTTGGTGAAGTGTTTGATGGGAAGTTTGTGGGCCTCCTCCACATACAGTACTAAACTGCTAACCTAAGGTGAGAGAATGACATGTAAATGTTAGATTTGTCTGTGCTCCGTTATGAATAAGTGATGAGATGTCAGAGGCAGATGACATGTGGAGCTCTTTTCTAAAAATATGCCTGTGGTAATGAAGATGATGATGTTCTTGTTAAATTAAGCCGAAACTGCGTGACTGGGATCAGGTGCTCTGAAAGCGGTTTTCATCATCCTGCTCACCAGCATCCAGACAGCTCAGCTGTGGCCCCTTCTGACAGCACATTCAGAGTCATCCGAACACCTTAACTCATGATTACAGGAACGGAAGCTGGCACTTAATGAAAACTGTGAGACTTCTCTCTTACCTGACGCAAACGCTTGCTGAATGTGATCTGCAAGGGTTTCCTAAGGTTACTGCAGAACGTCTGCAAGCATTTCATCCAGTCCTGTGAATGCAGGACACAAGGTTTGTTTAATGACTTTCGTTATTTAACACTTTTACACAGGCTTGGTTCAGACATGCAGTAAACTCAGCAGTAACAATTATGTGGAATTTGTCAAATCTGTTTAGTGTGTGTTTAGTGTGTAGTGTCTTATTTTCTTTTTAATTTGGGTTACATTTGAAATTATTTTTTATTTATAAACTAATACCTTTATTAAGATAGGATGTGTTAAATTGATCAAAATTGTCAGTAAGGACTTTTATACTGTTACAAAATATAATGTTATTTCAAATAAATGTTGTTCTTCTGAACTTTCTATTCATCAAGGAAGCCAGAAAACAAATGTAGCATGGTTTGCACAAATATTAAACAGCACAACTGTTTTCAACATCGTTAATAATAAGAATTCTTTCTAATGCACCAAAAATTTGAATGATTTATAAACTATCATGAAATACTAAAGTAATGGCTGCTGGGAGTTTGCCATCACAGGAATTAATTACATTTGAAAATATATTCAAATTGAAAATCTTTTAAAAAATAAAAAAAATATTTGACTGTCTTTTCTGTATTTAATGTAGCCTAAGCGAACTTTTACTTTTAATAGATTTGTATATATATATATATATATATATATATATATATATATATATAGAGAGAGAGAGAGAGAGAGAGAGAGAGAGAGAGAGAGAGAGAGAGAGAGAGAGAGAGAGAGAGAGAGAGAGATGTAGTACCTGTGCCAGTTCAGGTGTCTCCCCAGCAAAGTAGAAAATGTACTGCTCCTCGCTAAAGTGCTGAATCACAACCTGGAAACAGTTTGGCCTGGGCAAAAAGACAACATCAACATGAAACAAGTGCATCAAAATTGCTTCTAGGTAAACTGGCCCCAAATACTGTGGACACTTAAGCTATACTTAAATGTTTGAATCTTAGAAATGTCTTTCTAAATATGCATGCAAAATATCATACCAAGCGCATCTGCAAACAAATAATGATCAGATTTAAGGACACCAGGGACTTGAGTTGCATTACAATTTGCATACCTGCCAAACAGACTGTCGTGGACCCCGTACACAGAGCAAACGCTCAGATCGATTAGTCCCTTGGGTTTGGTGGCTCGTTTCTCACTCTCAAAGTAAATGAGCTGAGCGTCGTTGCCCTCCAGGATGAAGTACAAATGCTTCCAGCGCTTACCCTTACCTGTGGAAGTACAAGTGAAAATGTCAGCAAGATGCTTCAGACACATTAATCTACTTGAACATTTCTGTTTAAAAATTCTGTTTAAAGCAGCCAAACCACGGGAGAATATCTGATTTATGTCATGAATTTAAAAGATAAGTAAATTAATTATTGCACAAGGAGCCTGTATGATAAAATATTTTACTAAACATAAACCAGCTGAATACGAAATACAGCAACAGCTTAAAGGGTTAGTTCACCCAATAATCAAAATTATGTAATTAATAACTCACCCTTCATGATGTTCCAAACCCGTGAGATCTCCGTTTATCTTCGGAACACAGTTTAAGATATTTTAGATTTAGTCTGAGAGCTCTCAGTCCCTCCATTGAAACTGAGTGAACGGTATACTGTCCATGTCCAGAAAGGTAAAACAAACATAATCAAAGTAGTCCATTTGACATCAGAGGATCAGTTAGAATTTTTTGAAGCATCGGAAAAAAAATTTGGTCCAAAAATAGCAAAAACTACGACTTTATTCAGCATTGTCTTCTCTTCCGTGTCTGTTGTGAGAGAGTTCAAAACAAAGCAGTTTGTGATATCCGGTTCGCAAATGTATCATTCGATGTAACCAGATCTTTTTGAACCATTTCACCAAATCGAACTGAATCGTTTGAAACGGTTTGTGTCTCCAATATGCTTTAATCCACAAATGACTTAAGCTGTTAACTTTTTTAATATGGCTGACACTCCCTCTGAGTTAAAACAAACCAATATCCCGGAGTAATTCATTTACTCAAACAGTAGACTGACTGAACTGACGTAACGGCGTCATTGGCGATGATTCAAGTCTTCGGTTTACCTGAGCTCATAACATTAGCACAGAATCAGTTCAGAATCAATCACCAAAAGAATCAGTTCAGTTCAGACGCACTGTGTGTCGGTCTGCTTCACGCTGAATCACACATGCGCAGTATCATCAGTTCATTGGTTCACGAATCGGACGCGTCTGACAGATATGGTTCTTGACTCGAGAACGAGTCAATCTTTCTTTTGTTATGTGGCACGGCTCGGTGTTCATCTTCAGTTCTCTCTTCACAGCAGTTCAGTCAGTGTACGGAGTAAATGAATTACTCCGACAATGCTGAATAAAGTCTTGATTTTTGCTATTTTTGGACCAAAATGTATTTTCGATGCTTGAAAAAATTCTATCTGACTCTCTGATGTCACATGGACTACTTTGATGATGTTTTTCTTACCTTTCTGGACATGGACAGTAGACCGTGCACACAGCTTCAATGGAGGCACTGAGAGCTCTCGGACTAAATCTAAAATATCTTAAACTGTGTTCCGAAGATAAATGGAGGTCTTACTGGTTTTGAACGACATGAGGGTGAGTTATTAATGGCCATTTAGATTTTTGGGTGAACTAGCCCTTCAATGTCAACAAGAAACAACAGATTTCAATTTGATTCACAAGCTCTTGATTTGAGTCAAATTTTTAGAATAATTTAAATATGTCAGTTGGTTATTTATCAGGTTCAGTATGTGTCAATTTTTCAAAGGGGAAAAGTCCATCAAGTTCATGGACACTGAATGACTCTTCTGAGCGAAGTTTACCTGTTTTATCGCCCTTTTTCTGCAGAAAAAAAATTGACTGATAATATGAGACATGATGCATTTCTGTAATTTATACTGTCTTTTAACATATTTCATAATGTTAATTCTTGTTTATTTGGTACTGTAACTAGTAGATCTGTCATGTCACATTAAGCACCAAAAAAACATTAATTGTTAGAAATTTCCTGATAAAGCTGGCATAATTTGAAAGCCAAGACTTTGTTTTATATCACAAGTACCAGCACAAAAGCTTATCGTGACTGTTTAATGACAAGCATCCTGCAGTTCATGTTTCGTGAAGTTCTGTTCATGCATCAACTGAAAACAGTAAGAGACTAAAAGATTTCTGGGAACTTAGGATTGAAGAATCAATAAAAATTGACAATGGATTAAAACAACCAAGCCCTAATCAGAACTCTATAAAAATAAATGTGGCAATGCACAAAGAGGTGTATATCGGCTAAAATACTTACGAAACAAACAGGTACTCACTTCCTCATTTATTCTTATCATCAATTGTTAAGAGGAAATTGAATTTGTACATGTGGAGCCTGTATAATGCAGCCAGGATTTGAGACATGAAGATTTTAGCACACATTAAACCCCCTGAATATTAAATACAAACAGCTGAATACTAACCAGACAAGATGTCAGAACTAATTCAGATTCATAGCCTTTGATCAGTGAGCACACCCCACAGAGCGCCGAATCTCTTATTAAGCAAAGTCTCTGTCAATGAACAGGACAGCTGTGTTCAGGTAAAAGCGTTGCTGTTTGTTCTGTGTAGCTGATCCTGAGCTGACTGTGATGAGTCTTCCTGTGCATTTCACAGGTGATCAAAGACTGTCATGGTTTGACAAAACCACACTCACATGGGGCTTATGTGCTACAAATTACCCACATCCTCTCGTCCCACTGAGAATGACTGAGCACTGAATTCAAATGTAACAAATGTGTGTCAAAGAGCCTGATAACAAGTAAAAAGTCAATGGATGCAGTTGGCTGCATTAAAGTAGCCTGCGGTACCTTTGTTGAAGAGAAGATATCCTTTCTTGACAATGTTTTTGTAGAAAGCATCTTTTGTTTTCCGTCGAATAGTGTTATAGATTTCTCTGCCGTCGACAAAGTCGGAGAGGACTTGCTCTTTTTGCTAGATGGCAAAAAGGACACAGTATTATGCTTATTATTGAGACTATCTTCAGTGATTTCTGATATCTGAGTTTATTGGTATGAGCTTTCATTTACCTGGACCGAGACAGGATCTTTTAGAGTGTAGCCCTCCACGATCTGCTCTTTTCGGTAACGTTCGATAATATCGTCAACACTGCCAGGAAAAGCATTGTTTAATTAGAGACCAGCTAAATATAAAGCGGAGTGGCTTTTAGTACTATGTGTAAAATTACATAGTGTTACATTTTTATTAAATCAGCTCTGCAGCATAATATATGGGACCGGGTTTAATCTCTAAAATGCTTTGTTCAGCATCAGGCAGCAAAAATATTTGGACAGGCAAATATTTTTGAGTATATGACTGAAATCTGTTTAGTTATTATTAGTGTGAGTATAAATGGGGTTTGCATGCAAGTTAATTAAAATAAAATTTTGTGCTTTTTCTAAATTATTCACCTATCTATGTAATAATCAAACACTTAAGTTAGATGTGTTCTTTTGTATACAGTTGTGGAGCAAGTTTTTAATCTTTGCAACCAAATCATTAATATCATAATTGTAAAAAAAAATGTAAATCCTTTTTTAGCGATCATTGTGCAATATGCAAACACTGCTATTTCCTGATGATGGAATCCAACATGGTGCCCTCTGCTAACTGCTTTGCGTGGTATTGCTATGCTTTTGTTTGGATATTGCTGTTATGTATGTGCACACATTCTGTTACTATTTTTGGTGAGCTCACCAGGAAAAATCCCAGACAACTATGTTGTCATTGCAGTGAACTATTGTATTGTATTATAAGATGAGAAGACAAATAGGTGTTTCAGAGCAGGATATGAGGTTCTGTTTTCAGGCAGACCCCACAGGATGCTTTCAAGTATTGGCACTTTAAAGCATTAGTCTGCAGTCCTACCTGTCATAGTACCGCCCTCCCATCATGTACTGGTTGTTGGGAGTGGGGCTAATCTTGAACCTTTGGATGTTCTCATTGGTACGAAAGAAGAGGGAGTAGTCGCCCGGTGTGTTGTCTGATGGCCTGACTAGAAAGCTGCAGACCTGACCAACTGAACAGAGAAGCAGCATATTAGAGGTGGTTTAAAACAGATTTAATTGGAAGTTTAAATAATGCCAGCTTCTGTTATCCTCTAATCTAATAGTTATCTTTAATGAATTTCCCCTTTATGTTTGGGGGGGGGGGGGGGGGTATTAAGAGTGTGTAATCTAAGATAATAAAGCCAAATACGGGTCTAAAAATTACTACAAATTATGTATATAATACCTTATAATGAAGCCTTTAATGCATTAATAAATCAAAAGTGCAAAAGTCTGTTCCTGCCACAAAACAATTGTATAACTTCAGTGGGTTTGGAATGACATTTATTTTGGCTAATAACAGATAAAAGACTAGCATATAATAAATGTACATTCACTTTGGCATTTGCTAAAGATTAACTTTAATTAAGATTAAAGATTAACTTTAAGTGAGTGTTAGATAAGGGCAAAGGTAATCTAAATATAGAGAATAAACATGTATAATTAAATATCCAATATCAACGAACACCTTTATTAATTTTTTTTTTTTTATAGAATATTGGCAAATAATTACAGAAGCCAGTTTCTGCCACAGAATAAAACGAGATAAAAAAAAGGTAATTGGAAGTTTGACTCTCACAGACTTTTTCCCTCAAATCTCTGAATTTATGTCACGCAACTTTAAATTCACATTGCAATTGCACATTCACAGTTTTGCAATTGCAAGAAATTAAAGTCAGAATGGTGAGATAAAATCGATTTAAAACCAGAATTGCGAAGAAACACACACTTATAAATAATCATACATTTTTCTTTAGGAGGAAACTATTACTTTAATAATGTCAAAATATGTTAGTGAAATTCATTGCTGTCTGGTTGTAGCACATCATCTGATATCACAGATATTTTTTTTATTATGTTTATTACACAAACATGTAACAGCCAGTGGTTTATGTCAGACTCATGTACCTGTCATTAGCAGGTTGTATGCTTCTTGTTTGCTGATCTTCCTGTGGTACCAGCTATGAAGATAAAAAAGGAAAAACAAGAGGAAACAGGAAATGAAACACAAGCAAGCAGGGCAGAGAGGGCAGCACCCCATGCCTCTGTGAGTCAGAGCAGCCTACTACGGTCACAAACCCGCCTCTATCAAATCAACAGCCTGAGGCTCAAACACTCCGATTCATACACATAAGTGCAATATTTTCCCCTGATTCTGCACATGTTTCTTCTGCTATTGTACAATGAACTAAAATTAACTGGGCAGAAGAGATCTACATGTGAAACTACAAGTGGGTCACAGAGAGAATTCTCACTTCTTGATTTTGGTCAATTTGGATACGATTATTAGTATTAGACAAAGAGGACAAGCTTTGGCTGGTTAACATGAACAGTTCACAATTAGATGTTGTAAAACACCATTCTGCTCTATTGACAGTTATTCAAAAATAACCATATATTCGGACCAAAAGGCAAAAGATAAAAATCACAATTGTTTTTTTTGTTTTTTTTTTCCAAGTAAATGTTTCACCAGTTCCCATTTTTAGAGGGCTATTATAAGGTCAAAACAGGCTTGTGCGATAGTCCCGTAGGCAGTGTGCCAACGATAGCCCTATTACATTTCGAGTGTCCCGAGTTCAAGTCCCAGCTCGAGGACTTTTCCCGATCCTGCCACCCCCACCCTGCTTCGCTTCCTGTCAAAACTTAATGTCCTATCAAATTAAAGGTAAAAATGGCAAATGAAATAATATATATATATATATATATATATATATATACTTACATTTTTCCCTCATGGGGATCCTCTTCTCGTCCCTGAGAATAAATTCAAATCAATCTATGAATCAATGTGTGAATCCTCAGGAAGTTTACTGGAATCTTTTGTAAGGAGCTTTCGAAGAACAAAAGCTCAGAGACACTTACCACCTCCTCCACAAGATCATCCACGATAAGGCCCTGTTCTTCTGTCCGAACATTGGTTACCCACATCCAACCGTCATCCAGTTCATTGTGAACGATAAAAATGTCTCCTTTGAGAAAACTTAAGACAGACAATAAAGTTTATGATTATATAGAAGAGTAAAAACTGAACAATAGAATGAAATGATCGCAGAAATTCCAACAAATTGTTTAAGATTATAAAGGCTATAAAAACTTGTTATTTTTCAGATCAGCTTTTTGAAAAAGCTTCTGCATTTTGAATGTAACAGGAATAATAATTGTGAAACGTTTCCCAAAATATGTTTCTCAAATAATGAAGTTACTAGAGGGTTCCTGTAAGAGGTAATACTTAATGATATTTTGAAATTGCTTTTTCAGAATTATAAGGCGGCTTGAAATGTTTAAATTTAGGTAGGGACATAGTCCTTTACACAGGATTTTTCCAGCTTTTATTGCAATCTAAATTGCTTGCTTTTTGTAACTTTCTGTAAGAGCCACTGAACACCACAGAGGAAGAAGATTATTCCAACCAGCTACTCAGGCGAATCATCTCATCCCTGGTCCAGGAGAACCCCAGCTCTACACATTTTTGATGTCTCCCTTATTTAACACCTAATTTCTGTCAGCAGCTCATTACTAGAGGCTCCAAGACCTTAACTGCATCCAAGTCTGCCAGCTTCACTTCTATTAAGTACATGGAATGAATAACCACGTCCAAATACTCATTAAATGGCATGCAAAAATACTAAAAAATGACTTTCATCTGACATTTTAAAGTGTAATGCACACTTTAATATTGCATGAGGACACAGGAAAGTCTTCTTATACATAAATGGTGGGAAACAGCATCATTTGTCATTTTTAGACCCGCACTTAGACTCATTAGCTTATATTACAGTACACACTTTTAATACTTTTTTTTCCAAACCTTAAAGGGGAAATCATTAAAGATAAGTATTAGTTTAAAGGATAACAGAAGCTGGCATTATTCCTAATATTAATTCCAATAATTTTAAATGTTAACACAGACTTAAACAGAGGTTGCATTATTGAATTTATTCTGCAACTAAATTGCACACAATATGGTTGAGATTCATGCTTGGATTTACTATATTTTGTGACATTAAACATGCAGAAAAAAGTCTGAATCCTGAAATGCGAGAGAGGGTTTTTATACCTGATTTCATCAGTTTCTGGCACTTTGGTGTATGGAAGTATGGCCCTCACTCGCCGCCTGTCCTCTACTGGCTGTAAGGAGAATGAAATGTTAAAGCAGCACCACAAGGGACCACAGCACATACTACCACTATGGTGATCAGCACTGACAGATTAACAAAACCTAATCTGGATGCACAACCTCAGATATAGCAACAAATAACGAAAAGCACATGGACAAGCGGTATCAATTGTAAAGTTAGAAGTTCTGATGTACCTCTGGGGGAGCCACTGGAGATGACAGTTTTTCACCTTTCAGTAGGCAAGACACATAGCTGTAGTAACCAATGAGGTCTGACAGGGACGAGAAGCGCCGTCCACCGATGTAGTAATCTCCACACATCGCAATGATCCTGAACACACACACAAAGCAGAAACGGTTTCGCCTTTCCGCAAATACAACAGGAGCACATAAGCACTTGTAGTGGTTGTAAAACTCAAGTTTTGCATGTTTACTGAAATGTAAGAGCTTTAGTCAACTGCAACATGACAATGCGACTCTCAAGCATTTGCCATGGAGAATTAAAATTGATATACTACTGGAAGAGTTGTTTGTTTGCTTATTGTTTGTGTCATTATGAGCTGCACAAGTTGGTTCATTATAGATGAAAAATGGCTTGAACTGTAGGTTCTTCCAGGTTTAAACTAAATGACAAATAATGTCAACCGTATGAAAAAGCTATAATGTGCAGCCACAATGTTAGGGTGCTGGAGCGGGTTTTCAGGGAATTGCTATGTGGTTGCTTTACCGGCCCAAGTCACCTCTAAGTCTCTATAATATTCTGATCTTTAGATATGTGAATGTGTACTGTGGCAATGTTCAGTGTGCTTGATCCTGACAGCCCAGCTCACCTGAAGTGATTGACCACATTGGTCACACTGAGAAATGACAGTACAAAGGATCCAGGCCGGCGGTCGCTTTCCCTGATGAGGTAGCTGCCCGGTACCCGAGCCTGACGCAGTCGCTCTTCTGCAATGGTTCTGTCCAACATTCCATGGTACCATCTGAAAGAAAGCAAGCCAGCACAGATGACGGAAGTTAGTCGACAGTAAATCAGATTTTAGTGTCTTCCTCTATTTGGTCCATCAGCATTCATTTTAATGCAGCCCTGAATGTTGGAAAGTGCTGAAGTAGGTTTTTTTGAAAGGCTCTTTTTGGCCTGTTAACATAATCAAGCCTATATTTAGTACATTATATTCCAAAGCTCTTTGCAGATTTGAGAAAAACCTTTGCTATGATTCAGTAACTGAAAAAAAAAGAAACTTGCAGAGATTGCATTAGAATTATTATTTTGTATTATTTGAGTTTTTAAACTCACTCAACAGAGATATGACAGAGCTCCGGACGCAGAATTTCTCTTGACAAAAGCTCATGCGGAAATATCCAAAGTGAAATCTTGCTCTAAAAAAGGAGCCTCAGCACAGCGAGAAAATTTAAAAAGCTTTTACCGCAGAGCCTCAGCCATCAAAAACATGGAGCTCTCTAAATTAAACAGTAGCTTTTCTAACAGCACCGCTTAATTTTTCAGAGATTTTCAATCCCTGTAGAAAAAAATGAAATAAAACACTCTTGACTGATTTTAGTGTTTTGCAACAGGGTGTCAAGACAGACAGTAAAAGACAGAGCTGAGTTTATTTAGCTTAACACTACAAAAATTATATTAACCATTGTGTCATGTTTCCTTGCCAAGCCAACCAAGCATAAGTGTCCTCTAATAAATATTCAAACAGGAAGAGAAAAAAAAAGAAAAAGAAAAACCTTCATGGTCCATATGTGCTTACACTATTTAGATTCACTCTTGCTGCACAGTTAATGTCATTCAAACAGAAACTAACAGCAAGTCAATTAGCACTTCAAACTTGACAAAAAATGCACAGTCAATTACAGTACACAAGTCAGCACATATGTGTGTGTGTTGTTGATGTGGTGGAGAGGAAGTGAATGGAGGAGGTGAGAGATGAGAGTGAGACACAGGAACGACTGTGATATTTTCAGAGTCTTGGCCATAATGAAATGCCACACTGACTGCAGACAGCATGCATCCCTCCCACACTCAAACTCACTGTATTCAGACGGAAGCGCAACTTCTGTTTTATGCTGAATGTCAGTTTTCTGGGAAGATTTTGTAATGTTTTGCGTACAAGAGATGATGCATTTCAACTCTTGACATTTCTGTTGCGCAGACTGTGCAATTAAATCAAAGAGAAAATGTAGGCAGGTAGGTGACAGACAGACAGAGACCGATAGACTAGAAGTTAGCATGACTAGAGGTTGTTGGAGACCAAACATGAATGGGGGGAGAAACATGCTAAATTACATTAAAATAATATTTCAAACTATAACAATAGACATTATACTATAACACAAATCCTTGGTTCTAAAAAGTGAGTCCAAAAATATAAGAATTATCAGCCAAAATGTAGTGCTGTGATGGTCCCAAGTGTACCTTATAGCACATATTATGCAGTTTGAAAAGTAAAAAAAAAATTATAATTTAAAAGATGAGAATCACACTTGGTCATGTAAACTGTTGGCCCATGTTATCAAGCACAGTGATAAAGAGCACAGGCATAATTTGCACACTACAGGCTTAACTAGGCTAAGCTCATCCCCCATCTATATTAATTTATTGAATATGCAGGCTCTATAAAGCAAGTGCTATGAATAAAACTGCACCGTTAGCAGAAGGAGAGTCGCTCGTAATTCCCAGAGGCTGGGTTTTCTTCTCAGCGGGACTGCCCCGCAGCTCTGTATGCTATAAAAATGACATCAGTACAGGGTTATTAGCACACTAGATAACGTGCTCTATTAAAACTTCCAGTCAAATGATTCAAATGATGACTGTCATCCTCGATACTGGCCATGATGAAGGCAAGATGATGTACTAGCAAAAGCATAAGCAACAAAACTTACACACCCTTGAGGTCTGTTCACATCGACAAGCCTTTAAATGGAAATACTGCCCATTACATATCACATGATTTTAGTGACAACGTCTCTTACAAATATAAAATGATATTTTAGAATAATATTATCATAAGATAATCACTCCAGTATTTTTCTTTTCCTAATATATCACTTTATATTAAGTATTATTTTTATATTTTATTTATAAAATACTGTTAGGTTTGGGGTTTTTCAAAACTCACCTATGCTAACCAATGCTGTTAAAACAGAAATATTATTCAACTGTCAATTATCCAACTACATTTTTGTGGAAATTTTGTGGATTTGTTTTCTGGATCCTTTGATGGATAGAAAGTTCAAAACATCAGCATGCATGTTAAATCTAAATCTTTTGTAATCATTTTTGTCTTTACTATCACTTTTGTTCATTTGAATGCATCCTCGGTGAATAAAAGTTAGGGGTGTAACGGTACACAAACATGACGGTTCAGAACGTACCTTGATCTTGATGTCACAGTTCGGTACGTTTCGGTACAGCAAGGGGAAAAACTTTTTTTTTTATAAATTAATAGTGGTTTACTGAACAAATTGCTCTCTCTTTAAATAAATTCACCTATACACATATACACACACCTACTCAATACATACACTCAGTGCCGCTGCTAGACATTTTGGTGCCCTAAGCATAATTCCTTTATGATGCCCCCCACCCCGACCCCAATAGACTGTTTTTGCCAGTTTAACTTTTTATTTTATTACCAATAACACACAATAGCAGCATCACAGTATAAAACTTAAGAACACTAAAAAGAGAAAGAAAATCTTCACAGCTTTGCTGACTTTGTAAACGGTCAACAGAATAGCAAAATAAAAAAAATATCTAAATAATCAAGACTTTTTTTTTTTTTTGCAAATTCAATGTCACTTTGAATAAATTAAATTAAATAATCATCAATAAGTACTAGGGCTGTCACTTTTGTGAAAAAATCTTTTTCGATTTTTAAGACATAAGTGTTCATTGAATCGATTGTAAAATCGATTTTCCATGTCTAAAAAAAAAAAAGTTTCCTTTTTCAACGTCAAATAACGAACGAATGTAAAGAGAGAGCTGGAAACACTCAAGTCAGCAATATTTCTTATTTATTGGCATGAAGTTTCATGGCTAAATTTTCGGGGTCCAGAGAAGAGCGTTTTTTCATTACAATTGTTCATTACAATTAGCAGCAGCACGCACATGCAGCACATTTCCCGTACTTTCTAGACTAGACCGGACTAGACTAGAGCAATTATTAAATATCTTTTTTGTTCCCCCTTTTTGTTTCATATACATGGCTAAAATGTGCATAATATTTCTATAGGCTAATGAAATAATACCAGCATGGGAAAAAAAAAAAAAAATCATTAGCTATTTTTGGTGCCCCCTCAGCACTTGGTGCCCTATGCACAGTGCGTGATGCGCGTGTTGGGAGCGGCGGCGCTGCATACACTTAACAACTACCTTACTAACTATTAATAAGCAGCAGATTAGGAGTTTATTGAGGGGAAAAAAATAATAGTTAATATGTGTTCCCTAATGTAAAGTGCTACCAAATAAACTTACACCAAACTTTTGAAAGGTAATTTACACACGCACACACTCTGTAATGTCAATGAATTTCTTCATTCCATGTCTGAAATGCTGTACTGAGGTGAATTAATGTCATTTTATTAAAAAGCTTAATCGACATTTAACTTGTTTGCATGCCCCCCCAAATCATTCTTCCTTCATAGCACTGGAGTTCAGCTCCTAAGATGCCAAAGCCAATAACATGGCCTATGGGTAAACAACAGATCCCTCTGCACATCCAGATGGGATAAAGACAAGCTCATCGTCCTGAGGAATGTCAGATCATGTCAGAGCTTGATCTCTAGCTGGTGCCTTCAATGAATAGAAACCATGAAGTCAAAATAGCAAATTACATCATAGTCTCTTTTCCTCAAAGGAAACTGATACTTGGATTACATTAGCTGACGAGTGTACTCTGCCAAGCGTCCAGTGGCTTGCGTGGTGTACTTGACAAGGTGCAGGTGAAAGTCTCATATCCACTTATGTGACTACTAGACTACATAATGGACTACACTGATGAATCACTCAATACAAAGCCTGCCAGCCTTTCTGGTTTGGCTCTTGGATTTCTGTGAAGGATCAAAAGTGATTTAAAGATGAAAGTTTGAATTTTAAAATCAAGTTTTGCTGAGCTAAATTGAGACTTCAAGACATACAAAATACTAAAGGACTACCAAAAGAAGGGACTTTAAATATGACTGCAATACAGCAATTATTAAGTTTTACAGTATCTTACAGCAAATTTGTCTTAAAAAAAAACAGCTATATTGAAAACACAAGGAAATAATTGGAAATAATTGGAAGAAATGTATTTTAGAACTCTCAAAATTGACGTGTTTTTTTCCCATCAGATTTGTAATGTATTATTAATTACAATAATTACATTTTATTTCAATGGTTTAATAAAATTGTAATACTCAAAAAACAACCAATTAATGAATACATAAAACTTACAAATACAGCATTAAAGAAAATACAATAATAGGTACTATATTATTGTAACATTTGTAATAATATATGAAGTTATTTTTTTCCCCCAGTAATTATTGGTTAGTCTGTTTTACTTTCTTATCAAAACATGCATATTTGTAATGGACTTCATATTTAAAAAGAAGTCTTTTTGCAGTATAATATTCATAGATGCTGGTCCATATCGTGATTTCATAAAAAAATTATCTTTACAACTGAATTCCACAATTTCATACATATTTTCCGCATCCCGGGAATCATATGGCCCTAAATGTGTTTCTCAGTTGAACCATCAACCATGACAACTAATCCATCACAGCTAAAATATGACAGCTTGAATTGGAATATCTACATCAGATCTGCAGAATAAACACAATGTCATTTCGGATAGGTTGCTTAAAAAATCTGCTATAAACATAATTTCTCAAAATAAAATTAAGCAAGAGCAGGAATCAACGAGAACTGACGCTTCACCTTTAACTTCTCAATAATAATTACCCTCTCATGCAATAATCTGCCTATTTTTCAGTAAAGGTCAAAAGCCAAGTGCCCTTAAAGGAAACATCTTCAACACACTTTGATCTCGAGAGATCTGCGGCTACACATTTGCATTCGAGATGACTAATCCCAACAGATATCGAGCTTGACTGCGAAAGGCTGTTGCCTAAAACCTGATTCATGCAAAAGCAGAGGAACAGGAAGTATGCTGAGGAGGACAGCTGACACTTTTTCAATAACACTCAAACCACTCACATGCCTTGACACTCGTTGCACTTTCTGTGCCTCGCCGTAATGGAAATCAGCTGATATATGCAGCACTGCGGACAAAAATAAATGATTACAACCACAGACAGCAGCGGGTCATCAGCAACTTCATTCACAGCCTTGACAGTCGGGAGCTCTGTACAAGTTAACCATGTGTTCGTTAGCCCACAAACAGGACATTATAATGTCACTCCACAAGAAAATCACAGGCAGTTGCTTATTTGACTGCAAAATTAACCCAAAAAGAGAGTGAATGTTTCAGCACTCAGGCACTTAAACATCAGAATTAAGCACAAACCCCTCAACAATGGCTGCATTTTTTGATCCATACTAGCCTTTTGAATCGTTCACCAAAAATGACATGAAAAGATACCGCAGAAACAGGGCAATATGGATGTTTTATCTTCATCACTGGCTCACTGAAGACAGGACATGACCTTTTTCTGGTTAGTCCATGCCAGCTATCAGCGAGGGAGTTGGACCTCTCAATTTACAACAGTTCATCTTGGAGGAAGCGAGGGCAGAGCGGGCTTGTTGAGACTTGATTGAAGGGTCATATTCACTCTCAAAAGCTCTTTCAAGTAGCTACTTCAACACATCCGTCTCTCTTGATGGGTCTTGACTACATCAAAAACTCCTCTAAAGATGTCATGTCACCGCTCATCAGCATGACAGGGTACTAAAATTGCATCGCCCTATACACAAAGAGGACACCAAAAGGCCTGATGCTCTCCGCCTGAACTGCAGAAAAACACCCACCCACTGTTGGAAAAACTCCCTGAAAGTTTGAAACTAATGAATATTCAACTTTGCCCTCAAATGGTTTGAAACATTCATAAAGAAGAAAACGCATCACTAATTCAACAACTCTTAGTACATGCACTATGTAACCACGCTCAACAGCAAATTCAAGCATTTAACATCTTTCCAGAGACAATCACTTTTCATTTGAAATAAGACACTGTTTTTTAGTGTCTAAACACATTTATGATTATACTAAAAGTCAAATTATAACAAATATAACAAATACAAACCTTTAAATATCAATACAATGTATACAAAATAACAAAAATACAGTACATTTGCAATATATTAAAATGGAGGAGAAATATTTTGGCCAAATAATAAATCTTTATAATAATAATGAATCTTAAAGCTTTAAGGGGTCATGAACTGAGAAGTCAAAATTCCCTTGATCTTTTTGACATGGGGTCATTGTACTATAAAAACATCCTAAGTTTAAAAATTCTAAACTTTCATTGTTAGTCTAAAAACAGCTTATATCGAAGTCAATCTGCCAAAACACCAGGTTGTGGAATGTGCCTTTATGACGTAATAGTGTGGCTAAAGACGTCTGTTTAGCCCCGTCCACCGAGCTGCACACATGTAGTGTAAATAACTATAGAGGCAAACACAGGTCTACACAGAAATCAAATGATAAAGATGCTCCGAAGACAACAAGACGCTGTTCAGTGCCAAGTTGTACAAAAACACTTTTGCATTGCCTTCCATTTGATCCCAATTAAAAAAAAAGAGTGGATGAACTTTATTTTTAATGAAGATCCAGACTGCATCAGGAAAAACAGCATCAGGTTTCAAAAGCAAAGCACAGGATTTTCAGAAAGATTGAAACTAAAAGACGATTTGTGCCAACTAGATTGGATCTGACAGTAATGTCGCATCACACAAGTGTGAGCAACTGTTTTTATAGTGTGGTCACTATTGCTTTGTCTGTTATTACAGATAACGTTTGATAAGTACTGAGTATTTATGCATTTTTAACCTAAATCAGAACAGCGTCCAAAACAGGACAGAAAATAGCCTTGTTCTTCTACATTATGATTTATTTTTAATGCAAAAGTCTTGATAACATTATAAGTGGACCTCAGTGAACAGTACAAAATAATAAAAAAGGCAGTTCATTACCCCTTTAAAAAGAATAATAATAATAATTGAATATGCACAAATTAGTTTTTTAAAGGAAAATTCTATATTTAATCCTTTTAATTTATGGACACAAAATATTACAAGAAACACACATATCTTATAAATGATAAATGCCATTCTTCCATTACATTTTCGAGCGATGAAGATGAAACAAAGTGTTTTACACAATTAACTGAAAGAACCAACTAGATGCTGCTTATTTTAAATCAGAGATTATATTTAAGCATCTGTCTTATCAGTGTCAAATTCACTGTGAATAGATCACAAATGTGCAATAAATCAGACAGCTCTTAATATTATTAATAAGTGAACGTAACAGATTTAGCAAAATCGAAAATAAGGAAGTCCTTCACGCCATATTCTGCCAAAGTCTGAGCTCTGAATGGCAGAAAAATTATAACTCGTGTCCCACTTACGCTGAATTCATCCTCTGCTGCATCCTCCTGGGCTGTCCGGCTCGCTCTCACTCATTCACAAAATAATCCCGCTCTGCTGCCGAGTCGCCGGGGTCTGTCTCACCAGACAAACCTCCCAGCTGGTTGTTGCCATGTCCCAGAAAACCTGCTGTTTGAGCGCACTCACCACACAGCTCTTTAAGTCACAGAGTGGGGTGGGTTCCACCTCACATACATTTGCACAGTCTTAGCTGATGTCCACAAGTGAAATAATCCACACTGTTTATCACTCCTTTGAGGGCACAATTTAACTAAGAAATACTGGAGAATGTAGATTGGCCTTTTATGTCTTTGATCTGTCAGTCACTCAAATAATGCAAAGTATGAAACGGATCGGCGAAGGAGAGCAGGCGGGACGTGAAGGGAGGGGACAAATGGAATGCAAGATACTAAAAGCAGTGGGAGGACACAGCTTGACCACACTCCTATTGTTCATTGTGTCTGTAAATAATATTCAATTTTGGGTAAACTATTTCCTTAAGCAGGATTTATGGATCTCACACCCTCCAAATTCAAACTTGTGTATTCCATTCCTGCCAAAATAAAAACGTCACAGTCTGTAAATGAGCGAACTCGGCAGGTCAGAACATCAGTAACCCACTGGTTTGCTCAACAGCCAACCATTCTACAAAGTGCCTGGACTAGCAATGCCATTTTTTTTTTTTTTAAGTTTCCACACTGGAAAAAAGGTGGAGATGAACAGGGTCTGGGAGCAGCTGCCAAACAGCTTTGTTTTCCTTCACACATGATGGAGTGTCACAGTATGTTAGAGTCAGCACACGGGGACTGTCCTCTGCCACACAGATGGATGACTAAAGAGCCCATCTTCAGCAAGCAGTTACGGTGCGGCAGGAGCCGAAAGGGGGTCACACAAAGGATGGATTAAACATCCTCAATGTGCTGTGTGCTGAGCCATGAATCTGCTGCTATCTGCGTCTTTTTCAAAGAAAATATTCTTAGTGCCTGAATGTAAATCTGAAAACTTTACGTTGAATGAACTCTTATTTTAAACAACAGCCCTGCTCCAAAACCAAATGAAGAAATGATGAAGAAAACTGGTCCAAACTTAGTAAAGTTGGTCCAAAAGTTAAGTAACATAACGTAACGTCACAAATATCCTTTGCAGGGATGATAATCACAGACTTCAGTGAGACAAGCTTAGTGAAACATTAAATCCAAGAGAGTGGATCACGCGGCAAAACACTTATAATTAATAGTATTCATTTTATATTAAAAACAGATAATTCACCAAATATCTGTTTATGCTATTGAAATGTACACACCAACAATAAAGTATTGCTTTGTTAATTTTGCACTGCCTTCACTTAAATAAATAAAAGTTTCTCTTGCTGTTAGCGTGACATACAGAGTATGAGACATAATTATCCTTGTGTGACAAAAACCTTAACATTTCCAAAAATTGGCTGATTATTCAGCTTTCACAATATATTGCTTTGTCTTTTTTGTCTTTAGATAATCCATATAAGAGCTGAGCTTTTATAGCATTAGACCATTTATAATGGGGAAAAACATCCTATCAGCTTGGCCTACATGACCTACATTCTTCTAAAGAGAAATCAATAGATGTCCAGAAACAGCCAGTGAATGTTCTTGCAATAGCTACTTGAATATATACTGGTGCTCAGATGTCTTAAAACATGGAACAAGGAGGTGGTTAAAAGTTAATGCAGAAGACTTTAATTTAGAGATAGTTAAACACAATTCTTGTCAAATAAAACTGCTGCTTTAACTAAACACAAAAGGTAATGAACAGTCAAAAACAATGAATTAGATAAGTTGTTCAAGGCTATTTGAAAACAAAAAACTTTTTCTCGAGCAGAAGTCTCTTGACAGTTCTTTTGTGCCACTTGGCATTCCAAAGTCCCTGTATTTCTCAAAAAAAGGCAATAAAAGGCACAATATGTCAATTTTCGCTGGTAGAGGTCGCATTTTCAAAACATTAACAAAGGCGGAGCTTGATGACACTATGAAGGAGAGGGGAATGATGGGAGATTTCGTTTTCACCATCCAGAGATGTCTGAATCATTGTCATGGATGTAAGTAGGTTTTTTTTTATGTATAGTAAACTATACAGAGCAAGCGAGCAAACATTTACAATGTCAAGGAACAGTATGACTTAAGTCTAGCATGAGTTTAAGTGCTCTCAGAACACTAAGTAAAGCTGTCTATACACTGTTGATGACTGAATATCCTACTTACATCATACGTACATCTGCATTTTTTGTTTAGGATGAGGGAATTCATGAGAGCAGAATTCAGTCAGCGAGTGTACGCACTGAACAACAAAACTCTGGTGTTTCAGCGATGACTCATCTGAGCGGCTCTGATTGGCTGCTGCATTCATAAACTCAATGGACTTGTCTGTTATTGGTTATGAAGCACAACACTATAAAAACACAGAAAGTTCAACACTGAGCACATCTAATTTTAACGCTGCAGTCAACACTCTAAGCAGCATTTTTGTCCACGTGTGTTGCCATAGTTTCTAAAAGCAGAAATCAATAGTACGGATATTATGTCATTGATAGGTAACAATGAACAGGGATAAGTCATTATTTAAAACTGGAATTTCTCTGGATGTAGAAATCCTTTGGAACTTTTGTGGAAAATGTAAGTACACAACTGCATGAAATATATCATACTATGCAATCGTTTTTTGGGATGTTGTATTGCAAAAATCCTACATACTGTGCCTTTAACCAGCATGGGAGCTCAATTAACCCTTGACTGACAGTGAGTTTGTTGTTCAACTTCTGATCTAGCAGACACAATATGCATCGCTGTTAATCTCCAAATACAACTCTCTCTTCCTCTCTTTCCAGCTCTTGAGAGAAACCGTTTATGACTCAAAATCCTTTCTAATCTTCACGGAAACAAAAATCAACCTGCTCTTTCTCCACAGAGCTGTTTGTTTGCGTTCCAAGGCCTGGTCCCGCTCTTCATGTGCTGTCTTTTTTGTTTTTATTAAACAGTAGAAAGCATCTGTGAAATATGTATTTCGCTTCTGGCATCATTGTTTATGAATGAAGTGCACAGCAGATAGGCGTGAATGATTGTGGCTGTCTTCTGTGCGCAACTAAACACTACCTTTAGTCACACATTCTGACACACAGCACCGCATCCAACTCAGAAAATGTGCGCCATGTTGTGCTGCCATTCAACCTACCAGTGTAAGAAAACATTGAAACAACTGCCACCATTTAAAAGAAAATTGATAGTGGATCAGGAATGATAAAATCAAGAGAATATGTTGCTATACACGATGTACAAGTCATGCACTGCCTTCGCAAGAAGTAGGGTTCATTTTGGTGTCAGAATATATACCAAAAATAAAACAAGCCAGCAAGTTGTTAATGTCACCTGCATCTCATGAGACACCCGCATACTTCCTCTTCTCTGCTAAAGACATGCCTTGAGTCATAAGCCGACACTGGCTTTTATTATGTCACAGCCCAAGTCATTTTGAGCAGATGAGGGCTGAAATGTGAATAATACCTCATCGTGGTGCAAATTCAGCAACCGCTGAGTGCATGTGGTAATATAAGTTTATGGAGCACCTCTGGTTCATTGTAGGTGCATCAGAAAGCAACACTGTCCAGGCTTATAGGCGAACGAGTCTGTCAGAGTAAATAATCTGGAAGCTCTGAGGAAACTTTCATCATAAATGGGTCACCAGTCTACGGCAAAAGTGTATCTCAAGAACTAACAACTGTATGCAGCAGAGCAGCAATGCACAAATCACAAATAAAACTACTGTGGCATCACTTCTATGAATTTTGGCATTTTCTCATTTGTAGTATGCAGCACGTATAAAAAATAAATAAAAGTTAAATTCTGAAAAGACCATCTATGTTATTGAAAGCCAAAATAAATCACCCTCTATTTTCTGTGACAACATTCAGCACTTTCAAAGAAACAACTGACAACCAACAGGAAATTATATCTGAACTATCATTGCGAAACACTTGATTCACTTTTTTTTTTTTTTTTTTTTTTGCTGCTTTCAAGTATCTTATTAAAATATTCTTCATAATATAATATATAATATATTTTTTCTTTAAATATTAAGTATTTTAAATATTGAACACCGACAATAGTTTTTGTATTTTTGATGAGCTGAAACAACTGTGCACTATATAAAACTTCAGGCCTGATTATAAACCAGCTCAAGCAACCAAAGATATGAGAGAGCTACAATAAATTACTGACTATCATTTAGCTTTTTGTGATACAGGCCTGACATTTTTCATTAGAATCAGATAATGGATAATGATAATGGATGACACAGAAAGCAATCACAATCATTTATCAGAAACTGTGGTTTCACAATGTGTGCGGAAGGAAGGTCTAGATACACCAAAGACATTCAAAATACCATATTACTGAAATGCATAGGTCAAAACCCTACTCTACGACTAAAAAACTTATGCAGTGGCAGAACACAGTGAAAAAACTTGACACCAGACTATATATATCTCATTAGGAAAAGTTGTAAAGTTATATGGATAACCCATAACTAAATAGCACAGCTTCAGAATACATAACCGCACATTCTGCAATATGAGGAAGTAAAATATATCATATGAAAGTCACCACAATGACTTAATAATAGTATCTGTTAAATGTAAATAATATGCATACAAACAGATACATGTGCTAGTTATCATGAATGCTTGTCAACGGTCTCAAAACCTAGTAAGCTTTACTGTCCAAATGGTAACGGAAAAATAAAAATGTTACAGTAAATATCTAGCTAATACCTGGTTAAATGCAAGTTACTTTACAATATACAGTAAACAAAAACAAACAAAAAAATGGTAACAGTAAAATATATTGTGGATATTTTTTGTGTAAAAAAAGTAAAAAATAAAATAAAATAGAATATGAATTATGGAAGATTATATGTTACACAAACGTTATATTGAACAAGAAGTAGTTTTATTTATTTATTATGGGTATATTGTATGAATTATTATTTTGTTATGAGTTATGTACACTGGATTGCTGCAAGTTAAAGGGAAAAAAAATGTAAAAGCCTGCATTTTTTGGTAATCGACCCATTAGAGGTAGATAGCTAACTGCTTTTTGAGACACAGCCATTAACAGAGCTGCAACCGTCCCATGTTAGAAGTGCTTTCCCATAATGAACTCCTAACAGAAATGATACATGTGTACGAGATTAATTCTTACTGATTGGTGGGCGGCGCTGAGAGGGGGAAAACAACCTCCTCTTCCTCATATTCTGGCCCATCCTGTTGATCACTTTCATCCACACTGCCTTGCGGCCCGATTTCAGACGGCAGAGGGGGCAGCGGTAAAGGTGGGAAGAGTGTGGGCCCGTCGGTGGGCGACATCCTGCTGCTGCCCGGCCCATCCGAGGAGGGGGACTCGCAGCCGGCCGCAGCAGTTCTCCCCGTGAGGTCCTCTCCTCCAGCGCTCGGGTAGATCATCATGTCAGGGTCCGTCACCCGGGCTCGCTCGGGTTTACTGTAATGGAGAAAGTGAGTCGAGTCGGGGCCTCTGTTGCCGTCCGATCCCCTGTCCTCGCCCCTCACCTCCATACAGAAATCAAGAAGACAGCCTGAGCGTCTTCTCCAACTCTATTAAAGCTTCTTCTGCTTCCAGGCTTTTAAAGCGACGGGAGAAAGTTTCCTTGAGGAGAGAGGAAAAGAGCACTCTCACTCTCTCTCTCTCTCTCTCTCTCTCACACACACACACACACACACACACACACACACACACACTCACATTAAGCGGCTAACACATGAGTTTAGGTCTTCATTGTTTCCTGAGTTTCACCAAGAGAAGAAGGGCTTTTCTGAAATAATAGAGGTTAAATGTCCGTGTTAAGGAGAGGATGGTGTACCGAGGCCCTGGTTCGGTCTGGTGTCAGTTGTGGGCTTTTATTGTCAGTCTTTCGGGGTTGTTATTTTGTTTCCAGTGAGTTCAGAAAACGCGCCGATCTGTTACTTTGAACGCATCGCAGATGATCACGGACGTCTGACACGCTCCTCCTTATTCGATTCCGCACAAAGACTGCCTTAAAGTGTATTCTTCAGCCGTGAATGGTATTTTCTTCTCGAGATTGCTGGACTGGTGAAACATTTGCCACAGCTGCTCTCAGTCCCACTCCTCACCCTGTGCGTCCCCGCTCATGCGCAGACCAGGCTAGCAGATCACCGAACTGATGCATTCACATCAGTGAGCTCGGCAATCGTACATCATTTATATCAGCGTAATGATTTATGTGCGTCAATTTGTCATTTTAAAATAGGTTAATATAGATAGATGCGTTGTGTTAATAAACTAGTTTTGTGAGATCATAGGTACCGCAGATGAGTCATGGTTTCCGCGCGTGTGTGTGTGTGTGTGTGTGTGTGTGTTCAGATTCTTTTTTGTAGTCACTGTAACTATTTGTGTGGCATTTCAGTTTATTGCCTGTCATACACAGATCATTGCTGTTCTTACATCAACAGATATTTCTGCTCTGTAGTAGGTACTATTTATTGTCATTTAAAAACACGAATAAAACCGTGATTTATCTTGTATCTTCCTAATTTGCGTAGTATGTAAAGTAGCCTATATGTATATGCAGTGTGCGATTTGCAGGGGCGATGGGGATTTCCCCCCTTCTGGTCTATGCATCTCTCTGCTGAATTATTATAAAAAAATGCATATAATGTGTGTGAATACATAATGTGCGCACTTTTGTAGTAAAAGTTTGTATGTTGCGTAACGAAGCACTGATCAAAATAAATTGAAGCAAACGTAATTGAATAAGAAGGCCAGATTTGTCACGTACTTCTATTCAAAATATCATAAGCTTGATGATTGATTTTGCTTTCCTGGCAGAAATAACATTGTAACCAAGAATTATCATAAAATATCAAAGCTAAAATCTCAAGGTCAAATCAGAATATTTGTTCTAAAAATGTTTCTGTAGCTCCCAAAAATATTATTTATAGCTCCACAGTGATTTGTGATATTTTCAAGAAAAATATAAAAAGAAAGAAAGAAAACATAACCCATTCTGGTTTGTTAACAAATCGCACCCATAGGCCTATGTATGTTGCTCTTAAAATTGAGCTGAAAGCGGACTGTCCTCAGCATCTTGACTGCCAAAGATAAAGCGATTGATGGTTTTCAGTCACGTGACTAATTCGAAGCCCTGGCCGTCAAAACATCCATAGATCTGCAGTACAAGACTGTCAATTTTCTATCTGTTCCAGTCCAAAAGTATTTAGATTAGGCTCCCTCTCAAAAGAATAAAACAAAGTTATGTAAACAAATTGCAAGTTTTGTCCATTAGCAATCCATATAAAGCACCTGTAGCAATAAAAACAGCGGTAGGCCTACATTATAAAACGTTTCATGTAAATTACACTTAAAGTGCCTTTAAAACAGCGGTCAGCGAAGGAAAGCCTTGTTTTGCCCTCCACGTAAACGTTCCTGTGACGTCACGTGAAAATGATCAATTGACCAAAAGAAATACAATTTAAAATCTACAAATTGTGAATTTACTATTTAATATATTTTTCAATCTAAGCATGAATTAAACAAACATTTTTAAAGTCAATTTCAATGTAAATTATTTATTTAATGTATTTTGCAATATGAATTAATATAGCTGTTTATGAATTTGTCTGTTTAAAAAGTTATTACTGTATTCCTATTTGCACATTAGAATTTTTATTTGCACAGTTTTCTTCATTTTATTTTTAACTGTCACTAGACCTCCATGACTGGGCTGGTGTTTATATCCCTTAAGAGTTGAGACCATACTCACAGCTGTGCTTGAGTGGAGGGAAAGATGTTGCTGTATGCAAGGAATCAGGCAATAATCTGATGTAGCCATGGGAACTAAGGGCTTGCAGATGCATCTGTGTTCATTGTTCCCCATCTACAGTCAAAACATATCTGCCTCAAGTGCTGAGGACACTATATAAAGCTCAATGACATTTCTCAAATGTCAAAGGAGGCGACTGAACACTTGCCTCTGTCATGTTGATATGGACACAGCCTGTACATTGCTGTGTCCATCCAAGTAAAATGATTTGCACCTATTTTGTGCTCTTATAAATAGTTTTTTAAATAGAATTTCGGGGATATCAGTATTAACAGGGAAGTGTTCCAATTTGTGAATACAGCTTGTATTGAATTGTTTTATTTTGTTAATTTACAAAAGAAAAATATCTTTTTTCTTTAGTAAAGTTTTGTCTTTTATCTTTTTTTCAGTTTAATTGTCTAGTTTGCATTTTCTTCTGTTTATATTTCATTCTTACAAACTGATTCTTGAATAGTAGTGTACAGCCACTATACAATTCCAAAGTCTGCAAGATTTTATTTTATTTAAGAAAGTTTGCTCTAAAGTTGCCTTTATACGATCAAAAACAGTAATATCATGAAATATTACTGCAACTTTAAGTGTTTTTCATTTTATTATATTAAAATGTAACTATTTTGTGATGCCAAAGCTGAATTTACAGCATCATTACTCCAGTCTTTAGTGTCGCATGATCCTTGAGAAATCATTCGTATATGCTGATTTGCTGCTCAAGAAACATTTTAATCAATGTTCAAAACAGTTATGCTGGTTAATATTTTTGTGGAAACTGATATATATATATATGTGTGTGTGTGTGTGTAAAAAAAGAACAATATTAATTTGAATTAGAAACATAAATATATTTACAGTCACTTTTGATCAACATATCCTTCAGGAAGTTGCATGATTGCTGATGGGTTTATCATAATTTGGAGCCAACAACACTGAAGAATCTTAATGGCATAAATTATCACATAATAATGCAATCAAATAAGAATCATAATGAAATATTTTATAGATTAATTCACAATTTCAGTACATCCAATATTATCAGTTCTAAGCAGAGTCTTATATTATATTAAAACTAATAATAAAATAATAAAAATTAAAATGCAAATTTTTCTATGAAGGTTTTTTTTCTTCTTCTCTCTCTTTAGTCAGAACACTGAAATATACTGTCAGGAAACTGTGCAAGATAATAACCCTCTCCCATAGATTCTGTAATAATTCATTCCTTTGTGCTCATAAGGAGTGAGGCCATGTTGTCTCAGTGGTGTGATTGGGCTGTGCTGCGGGAAGCCAGTTTCTGTTGTGTGGATGATTTGTAGGGAAGAGGGATGACTCTTTGTCCTGCTGCACAGGCTGCTGCTGCCATGGCGTCTGCCAGACCCACAATAATGAGATTCAAAGCAGAGTGCAGCTAATCGTCCATCTTAAAGTGTTAGCCAAGTGGAGGAGCACAAACACCTGCTGATGACAACTAGCCCCTCACTTTGTCATTATGGACATCTTTTTGTGTGTGTGTGGCACTGCTGAAGCCTCTTTCAACATAAGATGATATAGGGCAACCTGAGATGAACAGTGCAAAAATCCAGATATCTGTGCTGAGAGCAGATCATTGGGAGCTCTTACACCACAATCGGTGCTGGTCATATAATTAGAATATCATCATAAAGTTGATTTATTTCGCTAATTCCATTCATAACACTCATAACATCTGAGCAGTGCCACAGACTGATCAACTCCATGCCACGCTGCATTGCTGCATTAATTCAGGCAAAAGGAGCCCCAACTATGAATTGAGTGCTCTACATGCTCATACTTTTCATGTTCATACTTTTCAGTTGGCCCAGATTTCTAAACATCCTTTCTTTTGTATTGGTCTTAAGTAATATTCTAATTTTCTGAGATACTGAGTTTGGGATTTTCTTTAGTTGTCAGTTATAATCATCAAAAAAAAAAAAAGAAAAAAAAAAATTGAAAAACATCAGTCTATGTGTGATGAATGAATACAATATGCAAGTTTTATTTTTTTTATTGGAATTAGTGTAATAAATCAACTTTTGATGATATTCTAATGATATGACAAGCACCTGTATATCAGCAACAACCAGTAATGCCAAGAAGGTCATATTTTCATGCCTATGGCACCCCACTTCTGTGTCTTCTAAATAAAAAAGCCCCAAAATAATTATAAATGTATGAATACATGTAACTTGGCTTGGCATTTTGTTGTTTAGTAATCCAATGAAAAACATAAAAACTGTACAACACAAACTATTCTGGGGCCACTGTATATTGTAGCATTGAATAGCCTAAGAATTATTTTATTCTACACCTTTCTGAAACAAATTGTTTTAAAATATGCGGTGCTACTAAATGAACCATTTGGGTTCCCCTTTCAGTTCGTAGTGTAAAGAACATTTAAATAGCCTAAATAATCACACAGAAGAAACTCTGGTGGATGTTGGAGGGTCAAACTGTATGCCAATAAAGAACCTTTAAGTTAAGAGTATATGTATTCTTTTTTAGGTTTCTGTACCTTTAGATAAGTAGAATAATACTTTTAACAAAACCCAACATATATTTCCACCTAAATGTATAAACTCACTACAGTCAGGTCAAAATGTCAGCAAATCTTTCTCTTCATTAATATAAAACTTTAAAACAGCTTTAGATTTATAAAACGTCTAGGTCATGAAGTGTATGTAGGGAATTTAGCATCATCACTATCTTGTTGAAAGTCTTGAAGGAGAAAAATTACCAAAAGCAGACAGTGCCCTTAAAAATAAATGTGAATTTTATATTTATAAAATGAGGAAAAACCATGAATGTTTAAGCAGTCTTCTAGCTAACTCAGTGCAGTGGAGAAGAGTGCTTTCATACACATACAGTAGACAAAACCTTCTGGATTTGGACAAATTAAGGTCAACTCATGGGAAACCTCATCATTATCCTGCATTTCTGTTGTGATGTACGGCAGCATGATCTTAACAAGACCATGACAAGAAGCAGATTTATATTTTTCTGAAAACTTTCCCATGCAGCTAACAAACATGTCCCATTGATTTAAGAAATGTTGTTTCTGAATGATTTCTTAATCGTTGCAAGACTGAGAAGAACATTCAGTAAGCCTGCATGAGTCGTTGTCTCTGGGAACCTTTTCCTCTTAAACTTTACTAGGCTGAAATATCAATAACAAGACAGACTGAAAGGCTCTCAGAAGACAGGCTACTGAAAAAATTATGTCAACTGGATGACATCATCAAAGCCTGAGAGCTCCACAGTCAACATAAATTCAAAATGGATTGTTTATTTATTTACTTTCCTAGTGCACATTACTGGTCTTATTGTGCATGATTATCTCAAGTAAAAAAAAAAAAAAAAAAAAGCATATATATATATCTTAGTTTTTCTTTAATTTAAATGCTACACCTTTGAAATCACTTTGCTCTTTGGATGATGTTGCAAATTCTTTTTAGTTTTCATCCCTACCCCTCAACCCACCTGGCCTTATTCTGGTATATAAACCCCACTTTTAATGAACCTTGCAACTGAAATAGGCTACATCAGATTATGAAAATAAAAAGGGGTTGTAAACTTTGTTTGATATAAATACTACAATTTTAAAAGCACTTAACATTTTTGTATTGATATAATACAAATTATTTAAAAGTTGTTGCAGTACTTTTTTGTGTACTTGTATTTTTTTTTTTTTTTACTGATGACCTCCAGAGTCCAGACTATGATTGATTTTTTAAGCATATGATTTGCATAAACCATATGTAATGTTGCTTGCAATCCGGCAGTATGTGCATTGAAGTTTCAGTCTATGAACCTTGCCTAAGCCTGGAACCTGTGATGTATCATGCTTATAATCTTCATTCCACTGGTGTACATTCTGCCTAATGAATTATATAATGAGGTATTAATATCTGCTGCTTGTTTGGAGACTTAGGAGCCACTTAGGGATTTACAATATAGAATCTTAATGAGATTGTGACAAGTGCTTTAGGATACTGAGCTCTACTAATACCATTTTGGCCCTGAACAAGGCACTTAGTCCCAAACTGTTAGAAAGATTCTGCAATTAGGATGACAAGCATTTGTTAAAATTAGTCATAATGAATGTTATCTGCTTATGTAAACAATGGGGTTCAAACTCTTAGACTTGAATTATTCAAATTAATTATTTACACTTTTGAAGTGAAGGTGGACTTGTTGTTAGGTAGACTTGACCGTTACTATAGAGTGAGGTTGTTATCTGGGCGCACAGTGTGATGAAACAAGCCACTGGTCAGTGGTGAAGTTTGTTTTTTATTTCAGTCTTTGCCTGATCGAAGTAAAAAAATCCAGGGTATGTGGTTATTACTTTGCCAACAGACCACAAAGCTTGATGAAGTTGGTGGTCTATGATCATCAAAACTGTTTTGGGTGTGAGGTTGCTGGATTCACTATTCCATTTTTTATGTGATTGCAGGGTCAACAAGTAATTCTTAATAAAACTTCCAAAACTGATCTGCCAATACTTTAATGGTGCCATCTTTTCTTTGACGTAGAATCTCAGATTCTGGGTAGACCACTTGTTGTAGTGATGCATCTGGCCACATTATCAACAGTTAGTTTGGGATAACCGGATCTGGTTTCACCACATCAAAGGAGAGTGGAAAGTGGTTTTGCACTGAGAATGGCCTCAACCCCTGCATGAAGTGTTTGTATGACTTCCTCTGTGAACATTTAGGACCCTAACGTGGTATATAGAGCAGTTTAAAAAGAGCTGATTTCATGCTCCCACATACCTCTGAAATGTGGGACATTTTGGGGGGTTGTAATGGAATTGTGTCTACCGTTTCACTAACTGGGTTTGAAGATGTGGACTCATGGCAGTAAAAGCTGTCTGTAGCTCTTTATCACCTCCTTGGAAATTGGTGCCCTGAACTGTCAGGATTTCAGAGGGAATTCCTACATGTTGTGCAATCATATATGCCAAAGAGCCATCAGAAACAGATCTGTATCCATGTTACTCAGCAGATCTAAATGAGCACAGTGGGTAATCAAGAAATTATTCTGCACCTTTTTTCATTGCTCCTCCTTTATTTTATCAGGAATGGGCCAAAGTAATCCACCCCTGTGCAATAGAAAGTTATTTTCATGAGGCAGAGAATTTGATGAGAGGGAGTTCTGCAATCTTTGGAGTGTTCACTTTAACTCTCAACATTTGACATACAACACAGGAATGTTGATAGTGACGAATTGCTTCTCTCCCTCTGAGGATCCAGTAATATCTTTACATTTCTGTGAAGACTTTTTCTGGATCAGGGTGGCAGAGTTTGGTATTGTACTGCTTTACAAGAAGATTGTTTATATATAAGGGTGCTTTGGGTCCATGGCTATGTGATCATGTAGGTGGCTTGCCGTTGTCGTCCTCCTTCACTGATGAGTGCAGTTGTTTCATCCATCTTGGGTGAAAATGTGAGTAGATGGCTGAATGGCTGAGTGGGACTGGCTTACCACTTGTGAGAGCATGATACTCTGAAGGATTTCTGTTTAATTGGACCTCAACAAACTTCTTTCAACCTGCTGGTACTCCGATGCTCCTGGTGCACCTGTTTTTCCCACCACCCCATGCGTGGATCTGCAAGTAGCCTCCAGGACTTCCTCAAAGGTTGAGAACTTGTTAGGATCTGGCAGTGATGATCCAGTACCAGCTAAAGTGAGGCCACAAAGTGTAGTAGTACGGAGTTCAATGGAGTCCATGTTTAGTCCAATGGCAGGGCTCTCTGGCCATCATTCAACTCATTCATCTACTTTCACCTGCATTGTCTCAAGCAGGTTCAGTAAGTTTTGGTCTTGTTGTGACTTTACTACCATCTTCACATTTTAAGCACCATTTATTGTATTTGATCCAGCCAACCACTTGCTGTTTGGTTTATGCTATGAATGTGGTACACTGGCTGAGGTAATGTTCAGCTCTGCAGTATGGGCAGATGGCTTTATGCTTGGAAGATACATTGAGGTGAATTACCCTGGATTTGGTTATTGGTTCTATGGCCTGCCATTGTTCTATGCCATATGAGAGTTTTTTTGTGGTTTGTTTTTCCCCAAATTGCTGCTCCTTGATCTAGTTTTGTTGCTCTTGTATCATCAGTTGAGTCAAATTCCATACAGTTGGCTTCCAGATGTAGCCAATCTTCAACCTCGAGGAGGGAGAATTTAGTCTTATCAGGATTTCTCTTGAGGTGATGCCTCCTGAATTGGGCTTGCTGTGCACAAGGAAGATGTTTCAAAAGATGTTTCACATTTGACCCACTGTGCAGTTCTTCAGTATCATCCCCTTTCAGGACTTTGAGCATGCCGACTATGGCTTGGACTTTGAAGGAGAAGTTGTTGAATGGCCTCTCTTCACCAGCATGGATAGGTGGTAGGTTAAAAGTCTTTTTTTCCCTCAGCACAAACTGATAGAGCTGGCCATATGTCAAGGGCTTGCAGCGTATTAGTGTAGGGTGTGACTGACTGTGCATGTGCTAACACCAGTCTGTGAGAATTGTGGTGCCTTCAAATGCTTCATAAGTAAGGAGTACTTATAATGCTCTGGTAAAGGCCCCGATATACTTCAAACAAAATGTAAAAAAAATTTTTCAAGTGCTCAGATTTTTTTCATGAGTGAAAGGCGTGAGGGGCCAATCACACGGACCACATTTTTGCCTTTTAAAGCATGAGATGGAACCCAATTCATGTATTTTTAACAAAGTTGAACAATGGTAAATGATAGTAAAATTTGTGTGATTTGGGTTTAGTAATCTGATTTATGGATGTCTGCTTAAAAGGCTTTAGGTATCACACAAGCTATTAGAAAATGAAGGGAAATAGGATATTCAGTGATAGGAGCCTTGCTTTATGTGATATTAACTCATCTCCTTTTGTCATCAACCCTTGTGTCAATCACCCTTGACCAGCAGCAACATGAAATCCACAATCTACATTTCTCTCTTGCTTTTAAGAACCTGTGGTTTTATTCATGAGCTTCTTATGGATGCTGTCAACTCACATTGAGTCCACAGGATGTAAATAATAGAAATTCCCAGAAGACCTCTTTTGAGTTGGCCTCCTCTTCTCCACAATCTGCCTCATAATGCAAAGTTAAGTCAAGTCAAGTCAAGTCAAGTCTGCTTCATTGTCAGTTATTCCACATGTACAGCACATACATACAGATAACTGAAATTATGTTACGCTCAGACCTTTGGTGCAAACACTAGATAGCACTAACAGTAGAGCATAAAAATACATATAGATACAGATGAAATATAAAATACAACTATACAAATATGGACGTTAAAAAAATACAGTTAAATAAAGCAGCACATCAAACAAATAGTGCAGATAAAATGATGGTAGTGCAAAATAGTTCATCCAGACTGTTTTAAAGTGACAAAAAGCTCTTTATTTATACTGAATGAAAAGGTAGTTGAATGAGGCAGTGAGCAGACAAGTGCACAAAAGTGCACAAGGTGACTGGTGCAGGTCATAGTTTGTCTGTTTGTCATAGTTTGTCTGTGGATATGAGAGCTGGTTCCGCTTCCTGATAGCCTGATGAATGAATCTGACCTTCAGTCTGCTGGTCCTGGCCTGGAGAATCTGCAGTCTCCTCCCTGATGGCAGCAGACTGAAGAAGCTGTAGGATGGGTGTGTGGGATCACCTGCGATGCAGAGGGCTTTACGGGTGAGACGGGTTCCATAAATGTCCTAGAGGGAGGAGAGAGAGACACCAACGATCTTCTCAGCTGCTCTTACTATGGGTTGAAGTGACTTGACACCATACCACACCTTGATGCAGCTCGTCAGGATGCTCTCGATGGTGCCTCTGTAGAAGGTGCACAGGATGGGGACTGGGGCTTTGGCTCTTTTCAGTTTGCGGAGGAAGTAGAGATGCTGCTGTGCTTTCTTGGCCGGTGCTATGGAGTTGTCAGTCCAGGAGAAGTCCTCTTTAATGTGCACACACAGGAATTTGGTGCTGCTCACCCTCTCCACAGTCACACCGTTGATCAGAGGAAGATATTGAGTGTGCACTCTCCTGAATTCAACAACAATCTCATTCGTCTTCTCCAAATTCAGAGAGAGATTGTTGTCACTGCACCACCCGGCCGTCATGTTTCATGAAGAGTAGGGGGCTCAGCACATATTCTTGGAGGGCCTCAGTGTTCAGTGTGATGGTTCTGGATGTGTTACTGCCAACTCGTACTGCCTGAGGTCTTCCAGTCAGAAAGTCCAACAACCAGTTGCACAGCGAAGTGTTGAGCCCCAGTTGGACCAGTTTGTGAATGAGCCATTGAAGGATGATTGTGATGAATGCTGAACTGAAGCCTATGAACAGCATTCTGACATATGAGTCTTTTTTGTCTAGATTAGTGAGTGCTGAGTGGATGGCAGTGGCGATGGCATCGTCGGCCGAGCAGTTGGACTGATATGCAAACTGGAAGGGGTCCAGGGAGGGGGCAGACTTGATAAGGTGCATGACCACTTCATGAGTTCAAAGCACTTCATGAGAATAGCAGTAAGTGCAACTGGACGGTAGTCCATCCTTGAAACAGGATGGAGACGGCTTCTTCGGGACTGTAACGATGGTGGAAGCTTTGAAGCATGTGGGGATAAAAGCCTGACTAAGCGAGATGTTGAAAATGTCTGTGAAGACTTCACTGAGTTCCACAGCAAAGTCTCTCAGTACATACCCAGGAATGTTGTCAGGACCCAGAGCTTTGTATGCGTTGATCCTGCTGAGGGATCTTCTCATGCTGGCTGGGGTAGTCCGTAAGGGTCTGTATCCCCTGCCATAGGCTCTGAGTGTCTCTGCTGTTGCTGAATTGATAGGCTATCCTCCTGGAGTACTATCTCTTAGCTTTGGGATAGGTTGACCCCAGCTGCCCTCAGGCCCACCTCATCTCAAGCTCTGAAGGCAGAGTTCCGAGCCTTCAGGAGTCTGTAGACCTCCTCTGTCATCCACGGCTTCTGGTTGGCCTGGACAGTGATGGTCTTTGTGACTGTTACAACATCACTATACTTGTTGATGTAGGCAGCAACAGTCTCTGAGTACTCTCGGAGGTCTGTGGTGTTATTGTATGTGGCAGCCTGCTGAAACATGTTCCAGTCAGTGGTTTCAGTGCTGTCAACAGTCTTGAAGAGCCTCTGACGACCCTTCCGGCCAAACTTGTATCTGTTTGTGAACTGGTTTTGTGACTTTAACGAGTGGTCTGTATGCAGGCATTAACATGACAGTGATGTGGTCTGATGCACCAAGGTGGTGGAGGGGGAGGGCCTTGTAAGCTCCTCTCTGGGTGGTGTAAACAAAGTCCAGAGTGTATTTACCCCGTAACAACTCAGAAAAACTCAGAAAACTCACTTCTGGCCATTCTTAATTTTTAGTGACATTAGTAAAACATTTGGTGACACATCTTCTCGAGAAGAAATATTTATTCTGACATTGCCATCAAATGCAGAAATGTGAAGTGATATATAAACAGTAGTGAGCTAGACTGGTTTATCATTTGTGAAATCTCCAATGGTGAGCTAAACCACGGAGTGAGTTAAATGGTATCACTAGCAATGGTGACTTTTGCAGCCGATCAATCACAAAACTTGTCCAGATGATTCAATAAAGCCACTCAAGAGAGAGCTGGATCAATACTCTTCCATCAGACGGTTCATGGAGCAAGAGGATGCGAATGGTACGTTTAATTCCTCCCTCAATGAGCCTAAGTAGTATATTTATAGTGTATAATTGTTACAGTAGAGCCAGACTGTACTGAGTCAGAATTTCACATTAATTTGAAAATATGTGAAGCAATTTCCTAATCTTCTAAATGCAACAAATATGAAAAAAATTGTAAGTGGCCCTTGTCTCAATCATAATGTTATGAAAAATAAATAAATAAATAAATAAAAATAGCAGGACTTTTGCCAAGATTGGGAATCCATATTAGGAATTGGTACTCTGCATTTAACCCATCCAAGTGCACACACACCGCAGTGAGTAGGGAACACACACACACACCCGGAGCAGTAGGCAGCTATTTGCTCCAGCGACCAGGGAGCAATTGGGGGTTTAGTGCCTTGCTCAAGGGCACTTCAGCCATGGGTACTGAGGGTGTATTGACATGTATTGCTTCCACTTGGCCCTGTAACCTTTCTGTTGTGAACAGAGAGAAAACAGCCACTCACTGCAGTCTAATGTTTGTGTGTACTTAAAAGTGGCTGGAAAGTGGGGTCGATAAATGAGAAATCACGTTCACAATCATTCTTGTCCCCTCTTGGGGCACACGGTTTGACTGAAGAAACACCAAATGACCAGCACTTTACTGAGCTAATGTAAAATTGTTGTAGCAAGGATTTTAACAATATCCCTCTCGCAAAAATGGCAGAATCTGCATTTTGTTGAGGTGGAATTTACATGTGGACACTAAATAGGACACTTTCCTCTTCCCTTTTTTAGGAATTAAACAGGCAAAAGGAATGGAAATTTGGATAAGAACATCCAGAAGTTATATTACTGTAGTTAGCAAGCCTTGTGTACCATATTAAAACATGTTAAAGACAATGAAATCCTCTTAACCCACAACTGTCTAAATCTCAGTGAAACACCTAATGTTTTGGCCTCACATGGAAATTATGCCCAAATAACTCATCAAAACAAAACCTGTTATAGGTCTCAGCTTTCACATCCCAGAGAAGATGTTGATTTGCCTGCAGATCACAAGGCATGCTTTTGTCCTTACAGGCAATACATGGGCTATTTTTTTTTATCCAACTTTAGTCTTCTAGTCTAAATTGCAGGGCAGAAGCCTGTTCATCAAAATGAATTCTCTGAACATTTAATCTTTTGTTGAATAAATAGATTATGGACAAAAAACATGACAAACCTTATCACTAGCTTTTTTAAGTCATTTTTACTATATACAAATTGTGTCTCTGACCTCAAGTCATGATTATGAATACGGTAGAAGTAAATGTAAAATGTATAAAGAAATACAGCATGCCCACGGTTATCCTTGTGTGAATAACTCATTCTAAACCTGAAATCACACATGTGAACTTTTAGGACTCACAACTGTATTTTCAGCAGACCCAGCTCAGTCAAAAACCTAGGATGGCAAACTAAAATGAACACTAAAAAAAAAAAAAAAAAAAAAAAAAAGTAAACTGATATTGTTATTTCAAGAGTTTACTTCTTGAATTTTAGTTTCAACTGGATCTATATCTTATCTATACAAATTAATTCCTTTTTAGTTTAACTTGATATAGTCTAATTCAATTATATTTTGGAATAAAATCAATTATTAATTAGATGTTACAAGTAGCACCTTTAGTTAACTGCAAAAACATGAAATGAAATTCTATGCATTAAATATTATGTTTTTAACCACATTCAATACTTCTTATGCTCTGTTTCACTGTGTGAAAAAAAGCTAATACATTTTAGTATGAAGTGTTGATCTGGAGTTCTAGTAACGTTTTTGACATTTCTATGGAGCCAGAAGAGTCTCAATAAAGATAAATGCACACACTACAGTCACATATGCACACATAGGATTCATACATGCACACACATAATTCATAAATACACACACAGGATACACAAATGCACACACAAAATTTAAAAAGCACAGAAGATTTACAAATGCATACAAAATTCAGAAATGCACACAAAATTCAGAAATACACACACAATTTAGAAATGCAAACAACATTTACAAATGCACTCAAGATTCACAAATGCACAGGACAAGATTCAGAAATGTATTTCTGATGCACACACACATATATCTTGATTTACAAACTGCTTGCGGTCTGTGAACTTCACTGCATTTGTGTGTGAATTTTGAGACTCCCTTGACTTGGCTCGACACACAAATGCCTTTTTTTAAACAGGGAATGATCTGCAACCAATCAGATATCTCCCTTGTTTTAGCCAATCACAAGAATGCACCCCACGTGGGGGATTGTTTACACTGTTAGACTTTTCAAGGGTTTTTTACAGTAACTTACTGGCAACAGTGTTGCCAGTAAGTTACTGTATTTGAGATTTACAGTACAAGAACCGCATTTTAGTTTTACAGTAACTACATGTTACTGTAATCATGTTTTACAGTAACTATATGTTACTGTAATCATATAATACAGTATTATTACCATTACTGTAAAAACACCTTGGTTAACACTACATTAATCCTAATCAATCATTAATTCTTACTAAATTAAAATTACACTTTTATAATTTTTATCCTACACAAGTCCTAACATTTAGTCCAAAAATACACAATTATTATGAAACATGAAATTCTTTATTTAAAGCATTGCAAATACTTAAACTTGAAAAATGTAAACGTGTGAAAGTTCACTTTAAAACTTTCTCAATTCATATCTTATTTAAAAAATAAAATAAAAAAAAGAGCATGAATTTACATGTATAAAAGCAATTAGAGTGCATTCAATGGCAAAAACACTGCAGAAAATTGTTTTTAAAACAAAGTATCTGGACTATGCATAAAGAACTCTCATTAAAGATACAATGCTGGGACAGTGCAACATTTTTTTGTCCTTTGTCTGTATACTGGATTTAACATTTACATCCATTAACCAGGAATAAATTAAAGAATTGACAAAATAACATATTATTGAATGTGCATTAAAGTATTTAATTCATAGGAAATTAAATGAGAAATACGTCACTTAAGAATACTGTAAATTTGGTGTAAAATACACATATACATGACTAAAGCCTAAATGTCCAAAGCCAATACATTCTGAAAGTAGATAAGTAGTCAAGTTTCTCATCTTCTTTGGAAGTCAATAAACCTGGCACATTTGATGACTTGAAACGACCAGGAATATTCTTCATTATGGCAAGGAATCTGTCAGAAGTCCCTCTAGGTAAGAATGATAAAGTAAGTCATAAAATTTACACATTTACACAGAATTTAATTTTAAAAATCCTAAAAATGAACCCCATTACATTTCATCATATGGTTAAACAGTATTTTATACACTTGGTTAACACTTTGAGGTAAACTAACAAAACAAATGCTGTTTAACCCAGTCCTGCAATGCCATCATGAAGATTGTTGAAACTATTTTAGGGAGGTGGTGATTCAATGCTATGAATATTTTGAAGAATGTTCTTTGTAGTGATGCTGAACCTGATTCCATATTACAGAGAGGTGTTTCGGTTATTTAGCTTAACAGAATAGATAATTAAATAGAAAACTGTCAGTACATAATAGAAGCAGCACAAACTACATCCTCCAAAATCATCATATTACTGAATCACCTCAATTAAATTTAATCAAAAACAACATTGTAACCATTATTGCAGGATGAATTAAAAGCAAGCTGCATTAGTATCCTCAAATTGAAAAGTGTCTGTATACAGTAGATGTCCTGTTAAGAAGCATCTCACCTAGTCTGAGTTTCTCCACTCAAACTCCATTAGGTGGCGAAGAAAGGATGACACTGTTGTTGATTACCGTTTTCTTTCTCTTCACAACTTCCCCTGTCTTCCGACTCACTGCGGTTTTGGCAGTGCATTTTGTTCCCTCCTCTGGGTTTATCCTCACGAAAAACCTTTAAGTAAGAAACAATGAATGTAAGAAAAAAAAAAACCCATCAAATTCTTAATATAAATAAAATTTAAAGGAAAATTTATTTTACTATACAATTGAAGTACAAAAGAATCTTAAAAGCTGTGTGCTGTATTTCTTAAGCCATGAGCAAAAAAGATTTAGATTTCTTATCCCTCAGTACCTTTGCTTTAAATGTTTTTGGTAACACTCTAGAATAATGGTCCTTGATTAAACAGATAGTTCACCCAAAAAATAAACTCTGTCATCATTTATTTCATTTTGGGGCACCATTTACTTCCATCGTTTTTTTCCCTACTATGGAAGTGAATTGTGCCTCAAAACTGTTTGGTTAAAAACATTATTCAAAATATATTATTTTGCGTTCAGTGGAAAAAATACATTTATACAGGTTTAGAACAACTTGAGGGCTACTAAATGATGACTGAATTTTCATTTTTATTGAGTGAACTGCCTTTTCTAGGTAAATGCAGGAAGTAAAGCAGGACAAATGAGTAGTTCTACAGTATCACTACAGCTACTACCAATAACTTACGTAGGACTGGGATATTTTTATTAGGTAATCAATAATTACTGAATGAGATTGGCCTCATTAAATACTAATAATTATGACAATTTTATTAAATATACCTTTTTAAGTTAATTACTAATCACAACATTAACCTTTGTGTGAGACAAAACCACTGGTCCATAGTCAGTGTAAAAAAGAAAAGAAAAGTGATAACGTCTAAGACACAGGTTAAGGTTGTGATTAGTAATTAATTTAGTAAAAAGGTATTTCATAATTATTAGTATTTAATGAGGCCAATCTCATTCAGTAATTATTGATTACCTAATAAAAAAATATCTCAATCCTACTTTACTATTACTAACTGGTTAGTAAATCTTGTTTCCATATTAGTTATTAATCCTGCATAGTTACGTAAAATGACAGACCATCATTCTAAAGGGTTTTCATAAATTAGATTTATCTGCCAAAACAATCCAAAAATTTTGTTTGTCCAGGACTTAAATTCCACAAGATAATTTTATTTTCTGGAATTTTTTATATTGTAGTTTATTTTGGCAGATGAAATATAATGGTACATGGCTAGTTACAGCTACAAGAAAGTAAAAACCTATATAATTTTGTGATTTAGTTAAACAGACAACTAAACATGTTAAACTTTGAATTAACAGAACAAAACAAAGTGTGGAGAAATGAAGATGTACTTACTGTTTTATGAGTTCCAGTGTTGCACAGGCAGTCTCCTGGTATTCAATGTTGAAAACGTAAAAGAAGATGAAGAATACAGAAAGGCATCTGCTCATCCCAGGTGCTCATCCAAAACATAGGCCACCTTTCCCTCAATGCTTACCATCCACTTTGTGGAAGAGAGGAATTGTTACCTAAAAAAAAAAAAAAAAATTCAAATGTGTATAAGGCAAACACTCAATGAAGTACACTAACATTCCTGAAAACATTCTCTTACCAAGCATTATGAGTCTTGGTGTGGCTGGAAGGCTCATGTCTTTCTCGATAAATGCCTTTGTTGTAGCTGTTTTTAAAACACAAAAAGACCTATTATTGTTGTTTAAAATGCAGCTTAAAAATAACATTTAATGTATTTCACAATAGACTAGGCTTAATTCGTCTTAAATGAAAGATAAACTTTGCTCGAAAAAAAAAAACATCTGGTTTTTAATCGTAATTCAATACACTCGTCTTTTCTTTTCTTTTTAAACGTTAAGTTTACCTCAGTTTTTAGCCACAATGCTGAAAAGAAACCGTTAACAGAATCCAGAACCGTGAGCTCTGGCCTCTGCACTGCGCTGTTAACGTTAGTTCCTAATCAAATTCTTAAAGCACACTGTCGACCCAAATGTCAAAAATGAGGAAAAATTATAAAAACGCCGTTTAAATGGAAAAAAAAAAACATGATGCTATTTCTCAACTAAGTTAGAGGCCAACGTTATCTACTAACTAACTTCGGCTTAATGTAACGTTAAGCTTAACTGTGCTCGATAAAAAAAATGATTTTAATCGGTAATTTAATAAACCCACAAAGTCTTTTTTTAAATAAAACGTTAGGTTTACCTCAGTTTTTAGCCCCAACGCTGACAAGAAACCGTTAAAGACTCCAGAACCGTGAGCTCTGGCCTCGAGCAAAACTTGCGACTGCACTCACTGCTAGTTCCTAATCTAATTTGTAAAGCACCCAGTCGACCCAGATGTCAAAAATGACAAAAAAAAACGACAGTTTAAAAAAAAAATAAAAAAACTATGCTATTTCGCAACTGTGTTAGGCCAACGTCAATTTACTAACTCCGTTTTCTCGATTAAAAAAATCATGATTTTAATCAGTAACTTCCCTGCTAAAACACGACGTAACAGTTCCGTCTTGTTAGCGGGGTTAATTCAATAAATTCAACTCACAACGTTTTTTTATATATAAAACGTTAGGTTTACCTCATTTTTAGTGCGAATGCTGACAAATGTTAACCTATAAAATTGGGGTGCGGACAACCGCGGGCACACGCAGTCACACACATATTTACCTTGCTTGTTTGCTGTTCTTCCTCTTCCTTACTCACGGGGATGAAAAAATCTTCGCAAGGTGTCTGTCCTTGGACGCAGCTCTTATTATGTTCTCCGGCATCGTCAGCTGATCACTCTCCTCGGGCAAAACTTCAACCCTGCACTTGATGGTTCCTAATCTAAATCGTAAAGCAAATACTGACGATCCAAATAGCGCCAAATAGTCCGTTGTGGTAAATACAGTAATATACTTTATTTTTTTTAAATACAGCAAATCACTGTATTTGGTGTCAAATGTCACAGAAAATTCCCATGATGCAAAGGGAATTACAGTTATGAACTGTAAAGAGAATTTACAGTATTATACTGGTTGATATATGGTAAATAACTGTAGAAATTACAGAAAAGTCTAACAGTGTACTTATAAGCCAATCAGCGAACGACTCACTTTCCTCACGCAGCGAACGACTCACTTTCCTCAGCGAACGACTCACTTACCTCACACAGCCGGCGACTCACTTTGCGAAGCCAGCGACCCACTTTGCGCAGCGAACGACTCACTATCCTCATGAGTCACGCAGCGAACGACTCACTTTCCTCACCCAGCGAGCGACTCACTTACCTCACGAGACACGCAGCGAACGACTCACTTTCCTCACCCAGCGAGCGACTCACTTTCCTCAGCGAACGATTCACTTTCCTCACGAGTCACGCAGCGAACGACTCACTTTCCTCACCCAGCGAGCGACTCACTTACCTCACGAGACACGCAGCGAACGACTCACTTTCCTCACCCAGCGAGCGACTCACTTTCCTCAGCGAACGATTCACTTTCCTCACGAGTCACGCAGCGAACGACTCACTTTCCTCACCCAGCGAGCGACTCACTTTCCTCAGCGAACGATTCACTTTCCTCACGAGTCACGCAGCGAACGACTCACTCTCCTCACCCAGCGAGCGACTCACTTTCCTCAGCGAACGATTCACTTTCCTCAAGCAGCGAAGTTGAGCGAACGATTCACTTTCCTCACGCAGCGATCAACTCACTTTCATAAGCGAACGACAGCCGGAGACCCACTTTTCGCAGCCAGAGAGCCAGTTTCCTCTCGCAGCGGACCACTGACTCTCTCTTCATGTAGGGACTGAATATTATAATTAAAGTGACTTCTATATTGCATCCAAAAGAATATTTAGATATATTTAAATATTCATAAAGGTTTAAACATTTTTTTTTTTTACTTTCATTAAAATATTTCAATAAAATGAAATAATTGCCTATTGCAAATTTATGAATCCATGGTTAACTTTTTTTCTGCAGTCACTGGGCTATATGTATTGAGACATTTTTAAATTTATATTTAGTAAAAAATAATAAAAAATAAACCTGAATTGTAATCTAAACATCTGTATTTTCATACAATTTAATACAATTGCTGTGTGAACACGTTCATGTGATTGGCTTATAAGTAAACAATCCCCCCACATGGGGTGCATTCTTGTGATTGGCTAAAAGAAGGGAGATATCTGATTGGTTGCTGATCATTCCCTGTTTAAAAAAAAGCATTTGTGTGTCGAGCCAAGTCAGGGGAGTCTCAAAATTCACACACAAATGCAGTGAAGTTCACAGACCGCAAGCAGTTTGTGAATCAAGATATATGTGTGTGTGCATCAGAAATACATTTCTGAATCTTGTCCTGTGCATTTGTGAATCTTGTTCTGTGCATTTGTGAATCTTGAGTGCATTTGTAAATGTTGTTTGCATTTCTGAATTGTGTGTGTATTTCTGATTTTTGTGTGCATTTCTGAACTTTGTATGCATTTGTGAATCTTCTGTGCTTTTTAAATTTTGTGTGTGCATTTGTGAATTTTTTGCGCAATTGTGCATCTTGTGTGTGTATTTATGAATCATGTGTGTGCATCTATGAATCCTGTGTGTGCATATGTGAATGTAGTGTGTGCATTTATCTTTATTGAGACTCTTCTGGCTCCATACATTTCTGTCTGTTTATAATAACTTTCATTAATAAATCATTACATAATGCTTAACAGATCATTAGTTAATCTATTCACATATCTAGAAATATGAGATAATGTGCTTGTTAATGTTTACTAACAAACTTATCAAACATTACCTAATGATGAAAAGATCATTATTTAATGTAAATGCCTAATAATGCTGGAAATGCTTACAAATGTCATACAACTTTCAATTCATAAGATCATGCAATTAAAAAAGAATCGACAAATGATTTTGATAACAACAAATACAATATTCATTAATAAATCATTAACAAACATTATATAATGCTTAATGGATTATTACTAATATATATCCAAATATCCATGAGATAACATGCTTGTTATCTCATTAAATTATATATATTACCCAGTGCACTTTTTTTTTTTATCTATAAATGTTGTGAAAAATAGTTTAAATACCAATTTTAAGCACCAACTTTAACACACTATTCATGTTAACATATTATTCAATCCCTCATAACCACAGTCTGTAAAGGTTTTACGTTTGATCTTCGATTGTTGTGTTGTCATATTTTTAACAAATAATTTATTAAACATTTGTTCTTGTTTGTGCAGTACCCAATCTATAGTTGAATCTATTCATTATTTGGTGCTGTTACTAAACGTTTGCTAATCATTTAGTAAATATTAACATGCTTCCCCAGTCATCTCAGTGGCAAATGACCTGAATTCTTACAGATCTTTACTAATCATGTATTTATTATTGGTTCATGTTTTTGCAGTACCCAATCTAAAGTTGAGACTATTCATCATTTATAAATGTTTATAAATGTTTACTATTTATCATTTAGTACAGATATGGGCAATGGACTTTTAGCTCCTGTAGAGTTTGTGTAGAGGGAGGCTAGTTAATCTAAACCAAATTATTAAGACAAACCTATAACAACTAATAACTGTAATTATTGCCTCAATACTAAGCATACTCTATCCTTAAATAGAGGATATTCCTTGAATCATACATCAACAAGAGAAAACCAGTAAATAGTTTTCAATAAAATAGTTGTTCATTTATCAGAACAATTAATGTAAACATTTTAACAGTGTTGGCTTTTCAAATTGACATTTTTTTACATTTGTACTTTCGTAAATCAAAAAAAAAAAAAAAAAAAAAAAAGTGAACCAGGTCAATTTCACAGGAAAATGCAGACTTGGCAACACTGTGATGGATAATGTATAGAACGCTGACCTGACATGACCACAACAGCTTGAATTTGTCTAATTTGGCATGGTCTCCCTGCAACACTAGTAGTATGGCTTTCCTCTATGAATACATGTCCTTACAAGTAAAATTTTAGCTGGATTATTTGTGTCCCCTACATTATTGTTGCTCCTCTATACCCCGCCTTTCTGAAACACGTAGATTTTTACAAAGTTCATCATTCTGAAGAGCAAGGTATATGCTGATTGCCTAGCTATCCCATGCTTTGTGATTGGCTAAATGCCTCAAGCGCGTGACGAAAATGTTACACCCTTATCATACTGTGTCCAGGCACGACGCAACAGAAACAATAAAATCCATTACAAATGAGGCATTTGTTGCATCCAGTGGGGACATAATTACTGATTATAATGACTTATACTGTCTTTTTACGTGTTACATTGTATATCACACAGCGTAAACATAAAACCATGTCTGCATTTGTGATCAGAGAAATTACAAACAAAAAGCGTTACTACACTGCTTAAATCTCGCATTTGAATCATCAGTGGCAAATTCTTTAAATATGTAAACGTACTAACAGACTGTGAGTCAGAAGCGCCAGACTGTCCTTGCAAAGTTGAAATCGCCCCACTTTATAGAAACAGCCTTTGTGCCACAGATGCACTGAATGCTACTAGTTCAGGAAACAGTTCTCATTCTTCATAAAAAGTGCTACACACATCTGAATATTTGGGTTGAACTGTTCTGAAACAATTAACTTAACCACTGATTTCTAGTTGTGTCCCCTTTTGGAAGGACTAAAAAAGTAGTTTCGCTTTCACAATGAAACACACAGTGTCTCCACAACATGGCGGAGGCGGCAACAGCGAGAGTAAAAGTTACTCCTTTCTTTGTGTGAACAGTGTTATGCAAATCTTCACACATCATTGACATAGACGTGGGGGAACAAGGCATTTTAGGAGGGCGTAGTTGACTCTTAAATTTTATAAATAATATCTCTTTGTATCTGAGACTTGAGTCTTTGCAACTTTACAGATCTTCTTTATGCACTAAGAGCTTGTAACACTCCAAAGAGAAAGAAAAAATGTAAATGGCATCACATGACCCCTTTAATATAATTTGTAAGCATTTCAATTTACATTACATCTTGACTGATTCACAGATCATTAATAAATGTTTAATAAATTAATTTGTAAACATTAACAACCACATTATTATATATTTCTAGCTATGTGAGTATATATTAACTAACAATCTGTAAAGCATTATATAATGTTTGTTAATGATTTATAAATTAAAGTTATTATAAAGTGTTAACAACAAAGAAAGGTCACTGACATTGTTTCATATAGTCATGACTCAAATTAATAATGTATGTATGTGTGAATATGATGAGAGTCACTCCTGTTAGAAAATATGCTTGCCAGTCCCAAAGACTGTGTGTTGTCAACAAACAACAACAACATATCATACAGAAACATACTGACTATCTGTTTTGAATAGCAACACAATATGTTCCTCTATTACTTGTTTGTTGTTTCTGAAAGTAAATGAAGTTTCTTCAGTGCAGCTTCTCTGGATGGTTGGTTACAGGAAGCATTACTGGCTCTGATGAGGTTGAGTTTACATGACAGCTGCCCATCTGTGAATCCTTCCTGCTCAGGAGCCCTGTGAGAGTACTGCTGTGATAGTACGTGCAAGCCTTCTGCTCAAAGCACACACAGAACCATAAAAAAAAAACAAGCATGTTGTAATTGCTCCTGATGCACTTTTAACAAAATATTAATTCATTAGAAACACTAGAACCATCACAATACTATATAAATAACCATATAAGAACGTTTGCATGCAGTAATAATTTATTCTGCTTTGATGTATCAAAAAAGACTGTTCTCTGCTAGTTTGGGAACATAACAAGCTGTTCCCTTGTAAGTCTGTCGTGTATGTTATCTGCACAGAGTTTGATGCTCAGTCTGCTCCACTCAGGTTTTTCATTAGCTTTCTCCCAGAACACCCTCAGGCAAGCTGTATCCAAGAGCACCTTCATGAAAGACCATAACAATGACAGAAAAAAATCTGGATTGGCTCAGAAGCCTCTAGGCCTCCTTTATTTCTGAGCTCCAAGTACGGTTCTGTTCAGTAAGATGAGAAATTATAAATAAACAAACAAGCTGACTGAAAGTAACTCTTAGGGCTTAGAAAGTGAAATGCATTGGCTTTATTAGCCTCTGACAAATCAGTTCATTAATTCAACCAGAGAAACAACAGATTCCATTCAAATGTGCACATCCTGTTAGACGCATTTAACCCTCATTTGCAGACTGAGCTGTGTGGAGGTGATGCTGTATAATATAATATAATATAATATAATATAATATAATATAATATAATATAATATAATATAATATTTTTTTATATTATTATTACATATAAAATAATTATGACACTTTATAAAATTTATATTTTATCAAATATTTTTGTTGTTATTAGTGCAGTTTTTAGAAAGTAAATTTGAATTATGACTGTAACTAAAAAAGCATTATATTAAATGGAAATTAACATACATTTTCGGTGAGATTTTTCCAGGCTAGAAAATCTGATTTTTTTTTTCAAGAAGCATATGTGACTGTGTGGCCATCAGTGCTTCATAAACAATTCATAATCATGAAATATTCCTGATTTGGCTCAATTTAACCAAAGTTAACTTTATGATCTGCTGACCTTTCAGTGGCTGCCATCCCATTAGCCATTAATAAAAGTTATGAATGTAAACTGAACCGTAAAGTAATCTGAAGTGACATGAGTGCAAAAGCGTGTTTTGTGTTGCCCTCGTTTGGTTAAACTTGGTATTACAGTGGCAGTGACATTGTAAAAGTGCAGGAATGAAAGCTTTTGAATGCTTTTACTGCCCATTGAAAAGTACATTTTCACATACTTCGATTTCAATCTATTTGTATAGCCCCAATACATATAGTTCAAAAGCAGATTTACAGGGAATAGTGCCTTAAGCTGCAAAGTTGGCCAGACTTCATGCAGATAGTCAAACATTAGGGTTTTTGAGTTCCCACTATTACTTATAATCAAACTTATTCTTTCTAGCTCACATACAACAGCAAAATAAATAAATAAGTAAGTAAATAAGTAAATAGATACATGCATTACTGATTGCCCTGTACTCACTATTCCTCGAGGGACACATATATGCAGTACTACAGTGACAATAGGACAGTTATTAGGTCCTTCCTGGTGAGTAAGGCCCATCTTAGTAAGCATTGTGTACTCTCAGCTACATGTCCTGATTTTTGTTAATGAACACTGGAATGCAAATTTAAAATGTGCAAATGTGCAATGTGCATGAAAGCATTATGATTGCAGTGAAATAAGCAATGCAAGTAAACACTGTGTTTATGAGCTTTCAAAAAGCATTGTGGGACTTTGCAAAGTGTGTCAATTGTGTAGGCCTACACACAACACAAAAGAGTATCAATGGCATTGTGTGTTTGTGTGTGTGTGTGTGTGTGCACGTTTGATATTTGTATTAAAAGCAGTCGGATAAAAACACAATGCGCTTACACAAAAACAGACAGATTCAAATAATATTTTTTTATTTCTCTCCAGCAGGGGTCCCTCTTGCTATAGCAACAAAGGCAGTTCAGTCATCCAAACAGCATACCCTAATTCAGTTCTCTGGATAGAGAGCGAGCGTTCTTTACGGTGTGCTGTCCTGATATATCCCCCCTGATGCCATAGATAGTCGAGGACAGCCGTAAAAGTGACGGGACAGCAACTTTATGAATATTGTGAAGAACAATGACGATGTCTTTCCCAATACACCTATCAGTATGAATTAATTCACAAAGTTTTATAGTTATCTAATATGGCATCTTCCATTAATGCCATGGAAGAGACTAAACTTGTAGTGAAAGTGACAGGCCTTAATTAAATGTAAGGCGTTAGCCTCAGTTTCACCTCATAAAATATAAAGCACCCGTGATGCGTGAGTGATTTGGGCAGAATTTTCCGGATTTCAACGCTCATCCTTCTCTCTTTCAGCATCTTTCCTCAGACTTGGCTTCCATCCTTCCTGTCAAATCAAGTACTGGGCTTGCAGTTAATTCCTAGTTTTGGCTGCACCAGAAATCAGCCTTACAAATCAAAGATGCTCAGATTTGAATGTGATGTGTGGTCATGCGCGACATATTCACGCGCGAGGATTGTGTCCTTGTGTTGTAGGAGCAATGAGAGACACCAGTTACGGACCAGTTCCCTCAGCACTGCCCCTGCACTCGTAAATAACGGTAATTCGAAAAATGCTAAATTAAAATAGATAAATCCTTTTTACAGTTTTCAGCCACAAGAAACATTTCAGTAGGCTCGGAATGGGTTGGACTGAAATTACACACTCTTTCGTCTCCTTGTGGAATAAAGTTATTGTTGCACTTGTGCTGAATTTTATGTCTTAAATTAGGTACCCTAGGGGTGATTCATTGATTTAATTAAGCTGGTATGGAAAAGATGGCTGACATTGACTTAGCTCCTCAAGTGCCATGCTATGAAACCAACTTAAATCAATCCAACACCTCTTAAATCACTGGTGCAATTCCATGGACATCAGAGCCAGTTAAACAGAAGCTCTGATGTCAGTTAGTTAACGTAAACGTCTCTCATAAAGTTCTTGATTTACAATGAATGTGCTTGCAGTAAAATGGAAATCTTTGAGTTGCGCAACTTATTGCTGAATGCTTTTTCAGTGCCTCACACATGGGCTTGCCGCACATTTTCTGAGTTGAAAAATTTCAACTTTGGTTCAAGAGCATAGACTGATATTAGAGTTTTGTGATGTGCGTGTAGCCAATTATTGGGACAGAGTCCTGACACTCAAACCCTCAACCTTCAGGGTAAAGTCCAACTCTCTAACCATTAGGCCACAACTGCCCCGTATTTTACATTTGCAATTCATCTCACTGCTTTTTCAGTATCTCAGTGTGTCATACTAATAAAATGTTAAGGTAAATGTTTAAATTGCATTTAAACTTTTAAAACAACTTTTAAAGACTGTTTCCTTTGTGTTTTCCCCCCATTCCGCCCTTTTTGTGTTAGTTTGATGAAAGATGTCCAATTTTCTTCTGCCTTCCCGGTGACTCACCATCAGATTGTGTGATGAAATTGCATGAATAAATACAAGTAAATTATGTTTTATTTTGTTAGCAGTTCCGCAGTGGTCATTTCTTTGATTTCAGTTATTTCTACATCATTAGACATGCATGATGTGATTAATAGCCTACAACAGGAACTGATGAGCCATTGTGTGCAAATCAGAAACTTTACACCCACACACAGCACTACACAAAAACGTTTGCTAAGGCAGTTTTAACCATGCAGAGAGATGTATGCTGATTTCTCTCTCTCCCTTCATATGCTGTTTGCCCCTCCATCAACCACTTCTTTCTGCTGTTACACTAAAGTCAATGAACAGTAGCTCTTGATTGATTGATATTAAATTGAGCTTCCTTTTGAATTTGCAGAGTTCATGCAGTGTGTTTCGTGCCATTAGCAACATTGAAAAAGATGAATAGAGTGCATTACCAAATATCCAACATTCATTTATTATTTCTGCAGTGAAATAGCTGTTGCTTTGTGGGTTGGGATGTGGGGTTCAGGACTTATGTTTTTTCTTAAATATCTTTCAAGCATTTTTTTCATAGCGCCCGTATTAGATGATACATCAGACTTTAAGTTTTTTTTGCTTTAATAGTCTTTTGAAAACACTCTCAAACAAAAAGTGCATGGCAATGTGAAAACATCATGCAATCCTTTAATTTTTAAGGAGTGGAAATAGCTTCTCACTAAAATTGTTGAAGAGCTCACTAGAATAATAATTTCATTGTAAAGTGGTGTAGCTTGAACCTAAAATAGAGACCATCATTGAGTGCTAAACACTGAAACTGACAGGACAAGACCCAAGTCCATTTTAGCACTTAGAGAACCCTCTCAAGAATCCATTTAGCCCATAATTTCTCCATGTAAGAAAGCAGAAAAGCATATATCATTGCAAGCAAGGATTTGTATATTATGATATACTGATAAATCTTGGGAAATGTACTTTAAGAAATTCACCCCCCCTCAAAAAAAAAACTGTATTACAATGAACAACTACAGTGATACTATTAACTGTTGTTAAATTTTTTTTGGAAATATTAGGGATAGATCATCTGTATTTGGGAGCATAAAAAAAGAACTACAACAACAACAACAACAACAACAACAAAAAAAAAGATAATAAAACCTATTTCGGATCATTAGTGATTTAGCTATAGCTTTCACAGAAAATCCTCTCACAGACCACATGATGAACCAGAAACCAGTTGGAAACAATCATAAGTTTTACATTTCCATTCGGTGTTGCTAGTAGCAAATAAATCGCATTTGCCTTTAAAATAATGACATGAAGATATGAATCAACAAATGTGAAGGTGGCATGCTGCTTAAAAGACATCTCAGTATTCTTTCTTGAGATTTACACGTTGCTGCCAAAGCACCTGCGGGAGAAAAATTTACCTGAAATAACCTCTCTATTTTACAAAACAGTAAAATGAACTAATAGTCTGAGACACAGACGTTTATCTTATGACTCCCAGTTGCAATGGTGCATATGCTCTGTAAAACTGAATTGTGATAAAAGCAGAGATGGACTGCTGAGCTCACAGCAAGGAAGAAAACAAAATAATACATTTAGGTGATTCCATATCAAGAGCGAAGGAGGTGATAAACTAACTTTGATGTTTTTGCTGAATGGCAGTGCATATCATCCTCCCTGAGTTGGCGCTCAGGTATAAGCAATCAGCAATTCAGTTTATCATATTCTCAAATAACCTCCTGAGATAAGAAAGAAAAAAACGAGCTAGGGGAGGTGCTAGATTGTATGGTGGAGGAAGAGAGAGAAATACAGAGATCAAGACATTGGTGACACTAATGATGATGCATTTGATTGATGACAGGACAAAAGAACATTACAATCTTCTGTTTAATGGTGACCTAAAAAACTATTGGTTGTAGTAGTCAATCTCTGGGTGTTAATTGATGCTACAGATTTAAAAAAAAATTCCATCATCGGGCCAAACAGCATAGTTACGGTTTATTTTTCCAATGTAGTGCTGCAAAATGAAAATAGGGGACCATTCGCATGAAATTCATTTTTCATTTAAATATGCGAGATGCAGGGCAGTGGAATGAAAAAAAGGAAGAAAGTTTTTAGTTGTTGAAGTTTTTAGAAGTTGAAGTTCTTTTAACTTGAGTGCCTCATTCTTAAAACACTATTTCATGTGCAAGACATTGCAAAACACATGAGATACGAGAGCAACAGTCAAAGCTAATACATCTAGTGCAAGTAAAAAAATAAAAGTTGAGTTTCTTTTAACTTAAGCTTGTTTTTAGAATACTGTATCATGTGCAAAACACTGCAAAATTCATGACTTATGAAGCCATTGATCAAACATCTAGTATGTTTACATAGGAAAGCAAAGCAAAAGCAGTGCAGTGAATGCAAAATGTATTCTGTGTAAACGGCCCATAGAGTGATTCATGGCAGCAGTCAGTAAGTCAAGTATTGAAGACACTAAAATGATATGGTCAGTGATGAAAAAGAGAAAGAAAGAAAAAAAACAAACCTAGACACTGGGAAAAATCCACTAAAAACTTTTGTCATATGTATTTTAGCTAAATAAAACCTGCATATTATTAACTAATTAAAAGTTAATCAAAGTTAAACTAATTAAAAGTTTAAGCATAAAAATAAACACACTAAATGCATTTAAAATAAGTAATTGGTCGATCTTTTAAGTGAAGTTGAGCTTCTATTCTATGAACACTAGGCTGATGAAGGCCTATTTGTGTAAAGCAGTCATGCAGATTGCATGCTTATTTTGTTTGTGTGTGTGTGTGTGTGTTGGGGTGGAGGGTGTGAACTGTTCCAAATGCTACATGACTTTTCTACACTTTATTTTTTTTTTTACTTCTGTCTGTAATTCCATCCCACTATCACTCACTATCGCTCTTTTATTCCTTGTGGAGACTAAGATTATAAGAATCACAAAGATGGAAGTCCTCAGTGGGCTCAGCTTTTTTTCATCTGAGGACTTTATCAAGAAGAGCAGTCTGTGTTTAACACACTCACACTCTGTCTCCTTTTTTCACATACTCTTACTCCGTCTCACACAAGCTCCACAAAAAAAGGTACAAAAGTTGCCAGTGTGGTGGTACCTTTTCAAAAGTTACATATTTTCATCTAAAGGGTCCCTACTGGTACTTTAAATGCATATATTAGTACATAAAGTGTATATATTAATACCTTCCCTTTTGAAAAGATACCACCACAGTAACAGCTTTTATACTTTTTTTTTCTTAGCGTGCACATATTTCATTCAGCAGATGATTTGATTCAGTGCTTTTGAGAGATTGGATCCCCATTGTTCAATTGGCCACAGCCCATCCCTGCTCCCAACAGTAGTTGTGTTAGATTGTCTGTCTTCAAGACCTTTCGATGTCTCTTCTCCCATTCAAAGTTGTCAACAATGACATATACTGAACAGACAACAGACAAATAAACTGAACTAAACACAACAGTTATAAGGAAGCAATGTGCTGTCCCTCAGTGGGAATCATACAGTTACTAAATGTGTCTCTGTATGTGGTTAGATTGGGTTACTCTTTGCTCAGACACTTGTAACAAATGTAACACCCTTTCCATAATTGCGAGCTTCATCTTTCAAAAAAAAAAAAAGTAAAGACAGTTAATAATTTCCTTAGCTTTACCATCAGTTCAAGCCCGAAAGGGGAACAGAGTCGCATGACAGACAGTGATGAAGCTCATATGTGTTTGCAGTACACAAGCCACGGAAGGTTAAGACAGATGACTCCACTGTGTGAACCCGCCTCCGCATTTGAACAGTCAATAGCAAATAGCATCTTTGTTGTAGCAAAGTCAAAATTACCTCCTCTCTCTTCATGAAACGGTCGTCCATAAAATGCGTAGTTGTTCTATTGTAAGTAATGTTAGAGATTCCTAAATGCATCTACTTTCGGAAGGCCAAATAAAGTGATTGCGCTTTCGCCTAGAAACACACAGCATCTTCCTGACATGCTATTGTTACTGAAACCACGGCTTCTTTCTTAGATTAAACATTTGGGTGGGGTTACGCAATTATTTCCACATAGTGAAATAGACATGTGGGGGCGTGTTAGAACAAGCCATTTTAGGGGGACGTGGCAGAGTCTTAACTTTGTTAAAGAATAACTCTTTGGATCTGAGACTTTAGTCTTTGCAACTTTACAGATCTTCTTCATGCACCAAGAGCTTGTAACACTCCAAAGAGAAAATAAAAATTTTAACTGCATCATATGATCACTTTAACGATTCCTCTTCAGGTCAACTTCTGTTTATAATAAGTACTGTATTATTCTAATAACTTCTGTAAGTAATTACAAGGCTGTTGATAACAGGGCACTATCGCAGACTTATATACTGAGGTTTTAATTACATTATTTTAATATATAGGCAGTCATCAACTAAAGTGGGCAGGTATAAGGCTCTTTGCTTAACTGAAGGATGTAGGCTGTTTTTTTTTAAACAAATGAAAGCATATATATAAAAATATGGAAATCTATATTTATTTACACAGTAAACTGTTAGATATATTCCCTCACTGTGTACAAGCAGTAAACACTGTAGGGATTCTGTGAATTGTAACACAGCTTTTCACAATTGCTCACAGGTTCCCTAGTATTTCTTTAAGATCTTAAGGTTAAATATAGATTGCTGAGGAGCAGCACAGCTGTAACTGGATCTAATTTTATCATGTCAACTATTTCCCTGAAAATAAATTAACAAAAGGCCAATGTATATGATCAGACCACTGAATCCTCTTCATATTGTTCTTAAAGACATAAAAGAGCCTGGACATTTTATAAACCCAATACCTCACAGACTTGGACAGAAATAGATTAACTGATATGAGAGAGAGATTGGGGCTGCTCTCAATCCAATGGACACATCTTTAATGAAGTAATGATTAATCTGTTTAATGAAAGTTGTGAATTACAGAACACAGCTCATTTATCATAGGATAAAACTGAATGATTAATTCAAAAAGAAAGAGTCATTTAAAGCATCAGTATTCTAAATCAGTTTCACATGGAAGACAATTTTTGGCATCTATAAAAATTAATTAACTTCTCATAACGCTTTCTCATGCCCATCTGTGCAAAAATCACACAAAACGATTCAGGAAAGAGAGGTGAATCACATGGTTAATCCATGATATGTCCAATGCAACCAAATCTTATGGATCACAAAAATCAGTTAGCTTTGCAACAAAAGTTGAAGTAGTCTTCTGTCAGAAACCGAACTAAGCAATTTAATGAACAGTAGGCACTACAGCTAGAACTGTTCTAAATGGAATTCAATCAAATGTAATGTTTGTAATCTTTCACTAAGTCTATTAAGAATGTGTTCAGTAGTAGCCAATACTGTCACTTAAGATTAAAATTTAAACTTGCATCAGTTGTCAAAATTTACAACCCAGGATCATTGAAACATGTGCCTGGGGTGATATTTCTGGAAAATTATATTATGTTGCTTCTTACTCGTTTTGTGAAACTTTTAAGGTGAAATGTCCAGTGAGTGCTGCCAAAAGCATTTTTAATATTACACGAATCTGATGAATGTAAATCTGGTTTTATATCGCAGCAGTTCCTAAATGAAATATCCAACGAGGAGCAATACAATAAAAAAAAAAAAAAACGTGGTTTGCTGACCATCGTATTACTGTGCTTTATTGGCCTGCCAACTCACATGACCTGAACCTTACAGAGAATCTATGGGCTATTGTAAAGAGGAAGATAACTAACATTTGACAAACAATACAGAGGAGCTGAAGGCTGCTATCAAAATAATGCCTCAGCAGTGCCAAAGGCTGATTGCCTCACTACCACAACGCATTGAAACAGTACCGTATTTTCCGGACTATAAGTCACACTTTTTTTCATAGTTTGGCTGGTCCTGCGACTTATAGTCAGGTGCGACTTATTTATCAAAATTAATTTGACATGAACCAAGAGAAATGGACAGAGAAAACATTACCGTCTACAGCCGCGAGAGGGCGCTCTATATTGCTCAGTGCTCCTGAAATGTTTTTTCTTGGTTCTTGGTTCTAAATAAATGCGACTTATAGTCCAGTGCGACTTATATATGTTTTTTTTCCTCATCATGACGTATTTTTGGACTGATGTGACTTATACTTAGGTGCGACTTATAGTCCGATAAATATGGTAATTTGTGCACAAGGAGCCCCAACCAAGTACTGAGTACATAATTAAACCTGCTTTGGAGATCTTGAACATTTCTGTTTTGTAAATCTTTTTTTTTTTATCTTTGAGAAAATATTATATATTATAGATGCAGCTAAACATATATATATATAATATATATATATATATATATATATATATATATATATATATATATATATATATATATATATATATATATAAATATATATATGAAGCAAACATGCCATTTTAGCTTGCTTAAAGTGCTTGAACACTTTTATCATGTGTTGTAACTCAATTTTCATGAGACTTATACCTGAGTGCACATTGCAAGTTGTGTGATGCAAATGTCCAAATGTAATTTCATGCATTATGGTAAGTGTTTTGGGGTCGTAGCAGTATTTAGCAAGAAAAGTGCACTAAAATATGTCTATAATAAATTGACAGTCTGTCCCTTTAATCATAATTTGTGTGAAAAAGAAAAGTCAGTAAGTCAAGTAGGCTTGTCAAGTAAGTCAAGTAAGCTTGACCAGAGTTCTTGTGGGGAGAAGAATTTATTGAAGGTAGCAGTGTAGCAGTTCTTCAGCAGCGATGTTAGCATGTCATCCTTCAAACAATCTTCATCCAAGGCACTGTCTGTGAGGCCAGACCTTTATACCTGGTAATAAATGTGCTACAAACAACACAATAACACACAGCTGGTGGCAAATGAAGGTATAACTTTACAAAACATATAGTAGTGTCCTCTTTGCAAGACAAGACACCATGCTGTGCAGTATATATATTTTTTTTAAATGACACTAATAAAGATAAAACAGTAAACTATAAGCTACAAAGGAAAGACACAGACAACAGTAAAAAGAAACATATTGTACATAGATTATGTTGCGCTCAGATCTCCTGATTTAAGTTTCTATAATGGTGAAGAAAGTACAAGAAAAGTGCTAGCCAGATTTATGAATTTATATAAAGACTAAAAAAGTTTTAGTTTTATGTAATTCATAAAATTGTTTTACACAGAAAGGATGAACTATCTTATAGTGTTTTCACAGTCTCAGTTTTTATATCAGCTTAGGGATCATTTCTTTCATTAACCAATGATTTTATAGAAACCCAGTAAACTATTTATCCACAGTGTTAAAAAGATAGCTCTAAACATTCCAAACAAAGTCCCAAAGTATCACCATTTAAACTCAAATAAGCCGCAGCTGCACAAAGTCTTTTCAGGTCTTGAAGTGAAATAAAACTTTTATGATGACGATGACAATAAAAAGGCACTGAAATCAAAAACAATAAGGCAAGGCAAGGCAAGTTTATTTATATAGCACATTTCATACACAAAGGTAATTCAAAGTGCTTTACATAAAAGAAAGTAAAATAATCATGAAGAAGAAAATTATTTTTACATAAAATACAGTGAATACGTAAAATACAGTGCATTCAGTTCGGACATTGCACAGTGCTCATTCAATAAATGCACAGCTAAACAGATGAGTTTTGAGTCTAGATTTAAATGTTACTAGTGTTTTAGCACATCTGATCTCTTCTGGAAGCTGATTCCAACTGCAGGCGGCATAGTTAACTAAAGCGGGGCTCCCATTGTTTTGTGTGAACCCTTATTTCTAACTGACTCGATCCTAATGATCTGAGTGCTCTGTTAGGCTGATATTCAGTGAACATATCTGCAATGTATTTTGGTCCTAGGTCATTGAGTAACTTATAGAGGAGTAAAAGTACTTTAAAATCAATCCTAAATGTAACTGGAAGCCAGTGTAAGGACCTGAGGACTGGTGTGATATGCTCAGATGTTCTGGTTCGAGTCAGAATCCTGGCAGCAGTGTTCTGGATGAGCTGCAGCTGTCTAATGGTCTTTTTGGGAAGGCCGGTGAGGAGCCCATTACAATAGTCCACCCTGCTGGTAATAAAGGCATGAACAAGTTTCTCCAAGTCTTGGCTGGAAACAAAACATTTAATTCTTGCAATGTTTTTTAAATGATAGTATGCTGATTTAGTTACTGCTTTCTCCCATCAATCCTGTTTTCTTTCATGCATCATTCCATATTATGCAACATTTAATACAGGTGTCAATTAAATCTCATGCTGCTTCACTGTATCTGTTTCCAAAATGATTTTGTGGAAACTGCTTTTCATATATGAAGTCTGGCATAGACTCCTGCCAGTTGTCATAGACATAAAGCCTAATTTATGTAGGAATAAGCTATAAGCCTATGACTCTCATGAAAATAATAAGAAAAAAACATATTTTTTCCACTGCACAGTTGTGATTTTCTTAATTTATTTTCCATTTCTTGTTAGGTAATACAATAGTAAACTTTTGAAACAAGGGCTTGAACCCTATTGAAAGACTCCAGCAGCTATATGATTTATCTTTAGTAAATATACTAAAGATAAAAAGGCAGATGTACTTGATGAATGCTAAGAAATGATTTTTTTTTTTTTATTACTGCTGTGGCATGAAAGACAAAGTTATAATAAAGACAAGTATCTGCCACATCTGTAGTGCTACACAAATTGCATCTGGGACTTGATGACTTGTTTTGTGAAGATATATTTTGGAGTCAAAATTGTTGGTATTTGCCAATACACGGAAAACCAGGTAGAAGATGAGACCTCAGAACCGTCAAGACATCAGGTTCAAAATACATTTTGTCCATGGGTGGTAAAGAGGGCTTGCAACTATGAAAAGGAACAAATAATGATCCACAAACAGCCCCCAAACTACATGCAGAATATCACTGTGGCAGAGAAAAGGTATTATTGGAGAATAACAGACTCTCGGCCAATTCTATTTACTAGTGGAAAGATATGTCACCACCCTCTCAATGTCTCATTATAGGCTCTGGCAGTTTTATCAGAAAAAAACAAAAGTTCTATAATGTCTCCCAACCAGAAAAATTAAATATGAAAAGTGTTTTAACAAGTAACAACATTCAATGTCAAAAACATGTAGACCATAGCATATGAGAGACAGCACAATGTAGTTGCTGTTGTTCCTTTTGGGTCATTTAATTTTTGTTTTATTTTCACTGGTATTTTTTTAAATTGTCCATATTTACACTTACAGCTGTTTTGGCAAACTTAGGCTGGGTTGCCATATAATGATGATGGTCTGGATCCCTTTTTGTTAAAGGTGGCTGCACCCGTTATAGCTGAGCCTATTACTTACATTCTTAATATGTCAATAAGTTGTAATCAGGCTCCAGCTATCAGGAAGCAAGCTTACATTACACCCCTATTTAAAGCTCGCGATCGATATGACATGAACAACCACAGACCAATTTCTAATCTCCCTGTTCTTTCAAAAATACTGGAATCTTAATTGCTACCCAAATTAAATCATATTTGCACTCACATACTTTTTTAAATGAAATGCAATCCGGTTTCCGGTCAGGGCATAGTACAATATCCGCCACTTTAAAAGTCATAGATGACATCAAAGAGGCTATAGACAAAAGATTTACCTGTGTTTCTTTGTTTATAGACCTCACAAAGGTGTTTGATACTGTGGACCATCCATTACTGGTTAATACCCTGCTGAGAGTCGCCATTGGATGTAATGCGATCAAATGGTTCCATAGCTACTTGACCAATCGTTCACAAATGGTTAAATATGGCAAAGACATGTCAAAACCAGTTCTTGTTATGAAGGGTGTTCCACAAGGTTCAGTTTTGGGACCCTTGCTTTTCCTAGTTTATATTAATAATATTTGTGATAAGTTAAAATTTTGTAAGTATCATCTGTATGCAGATGATACAGTTTTGTATTCCTGTGCTCCCACAGCTGAGTTAGCCTTTTAAAATTTTCAGGCAGATTTTGATACCCTGCAAAATGCTCTACAAGATTTGAAGCTGTTGTTAAACCCTCATAAAACTAAAGTTATGGCTTTTACTACTGGGCGAACAAAGCTACCATCCGTCTCCATCACGTCACTGGATGGAGTTTTTATCCAGTCTGTAGATAATAACAAATATCTGGGAGTTTGGATGGATAAAAACCTAAACTTTAAATACCATTTTGATTATCTTGCAAATAAATTAAAATTCACATTGGGTTTTTTTGTATAGGCTAAAGTCCTGTTTTTTCTTGGCTTCACAAAAACGCTTAGTTGCTAGCTTTTTCCTGTCACAGATTGATTACAGGGATATTATCTACAGATTTGCCTCTCTGTCAACCTTGTCCAAACCTGATCCCCTTTATCACTTCGCTCTCAGATATGTCACTAACTCTAGTTTTAGGACACATCACTGTATATTGTACAGTATGGTAGGATGGTCATCCCTTCATTTGCGCAGGCTTGAACATTGGTATATTTTAATTTACAAAGTTATTTTAGTAAAACTTCCAAATTATTTCAATAGTACATTTTTATCATTTCAAAGCTGTCATAATCTCAGGTCACATAACTGGCTACAGTTCAAAGTGCCAGCTATTAGATCAGAGGCTGGAAAGCTAACCCTGTTTTATTATGGCCCTTGGTCTTGGAATGATGTGCAAACCAAACTCAAACTACAATCCCTCATCTCTTTAAATGAATTTAAACATAGAATAAAGCCGTTTAAATAAAGGTTAAGATATAAAGCACAATTAACCTGAAACTGTCAGAGGGCAACAAATATGATTTATGAACTCACTAAATTAGGGTTTCCAACTATACACAGATTTAGCAACTTTCTAAAAGTACAATGTTAATTATTCTTCACTCATATACACAAAAAGAGTTTTGTCTTGTTTGTGATATGTCAATAGACACACACACACCTTCTTAAAACATGTTTCATGTAATAAGAAAGTCATACAGATTTGGAGCAATGTAAGAGTGAGTAAATGACAAGATTTTAATTTTTTGGGTGAACTATACCTTTAAACCATAGAATATTCTTTCAAGAATCAAAATCTTGGGAGGCATTTTTCCCACATTCGGATTTCCATATTTGAAAAACTGATATGCTTCTCTCCTCATTTCAAAATGAATGTGATAAAACCCCTGTATATGTATGTCCATTCTATACTGGATCTCTCTAATTGCATGATGCAGGTCTAGCCAAATACAACCTAACAGCCATTAAACAGCCAGGGGACACAAAGAGAATGAGTGAGACTTGAGCAAATTAAAAGTAGCTAATTGTTTTAGCAATTAACCTAAAAAGTTAGACTTATTCAGACATCTTGGCGTATACAAGATATAAAGAGCCCGGAGGTAAAATGGTAGCTTTCCATTAGACAGACTAGAATTTAACATTCTGTTAAAAGCTGGAGCAAATACAACATTATCCAAAATTAACACACACATTTTATTGTTACCTTTGCTTTCATTGCTTATAGCAAATTTGATGGTACATTAATTTTATAGTGCTGCATGACGGTCCAAAATAATTAAACATTAATATTCAAATATGGAATTGATTTTTGATGGCTCTGCTTTGTTTTAATCAGGGCCTATGTGCAGGGAAGAATTATCATACGATCTGGCAGACTATGATTTAGGGATGGATGGTTTTTAATGGCCTGCTCCGTGTGACCTTAGCATTCTGGCACCGGCAAAGATAGCATCTTTGTTCTCAAGGGCCTAGTGTTCTAGTAATACATAAATGCTTACACTAAGAGGTCTTTCAAAAGTCACACTGACTGTAGAGATAACATGTTCACAACATAAAACAAAAGTCTGAACTATATGACTAAAATAACCTCAGTATATATTTAGAAGCAGGATTATATCATTTGAGGAATTTCAGCCTATGGTTTTAGGTTTCAGAAAAGCATGCGATAAAGAATGAGAAAAACACAGTAATCTATTTGGTCATTTTATTTACAACAAACATTACAGGATCTATACCAGAAGAAACTGAAAGCTGCGTTGCACAAGAACCACACTGACCTGAAAAACAACACACAAAGGAGCAATGTAAGAGGAAAATAAAAAAAATGGCATCCTAAATTATTAAACGGTTATTGTTCGGAATGGTTCACAATATGGCAGTGTTTAAACTTTAATGAAGATAAAGAGCATTAAAGGTCCATGAAGAACATGTTCAGAATGTGCAATATACAAAGTTACTTACAATGTTTGACTGGTAGGAGCATCACTTCTTCAGGATCTGATGCCTAACAACAATGAATGGAAAGGCAAATCCACTGCCAAAGAACAGCACCATCATGCCAAGAAGCCTCCACTTGTTCTCTACAGAGAATGGCAAGTTCTGCAAATAAAATGCAATATATAATATAATTTGATTTACATATACACAAACATACATACATATATATATATATATATATATATATAATGAGAATTGGTCTATAACTTGATTTTATCATTAAAGACATGCTTTCTTAATTTAAATTAATTTATTAATTCATTTAATAATTTATTATAATTTATTAATTTGCCATCAATGTATATAGCTAATTTAAAAAGTTCCCACACCCTTAAGATAGATAAGATAGACAGATAGATAGATAGATAGATAGAGGGACAATAAATCACAAAGATCAGTTTATAGCTAGTTTAAATATTTAGGAGCTAAACATAACTACAAAATTATTTACTATATTAATAATTAATTATCATAACATAAGACTACCAATTTCCACGACCGTGGGATCCCTGTGTAATATGAAGTAGCAGGTGCACTTTTGCCATTTGAAGGACATTAAACACTATTGTACCATAATTAAATTAAAACCTCACGAATCCTTAAGTACACGAACGTTGAAAAGCCACTGAACGTTACCCTTCACGTAAAATAAGTGGCCTGATAAGCTACACATGCTAAACTAAGCTAAGCTAAGCTAAACTAAATACACTCCAGCATTGCAGGGTCATCACAATCCCTGTTTAACGCCTTGTTACGTTAATGTATATAAACTTAAGCGCTGCGCAACTATGTACAAACAGAGCAGATCGCTGTTAACTAAACACTTAAAACGACATCCTGTCGGGCTTCCGCATGAACACCGGACTATACAGTCATACAGGCGTTGAAGCCTTAAACAAGAACCGACTTATTTTGCTCATACCCTAATATCTCCTTACCTTTCCTGGTCCCTCCGCATAGTGACTGGAGCGGACCGCAGAAGTGGCGAATCGTCGAACGGCTTGTCCAAGCATCTTTTGTTTGTTGAAGTGTAAGAACTGCTCAGAATCTTCTTTTCTCTCAATGACCTTCCTGGATAGAGGGCGAACAGTCTTATGGGCAACGTAACAGTCACGCCGCGAGGGATTATGGGAAATGTCGTTTTTAAGGAGACGCCTCAAAAGTCACTTACACTGAGCAATAAATAAATCAGTGTAAAGAGTGAATAAAGAGTGAATTTCACAGTATTTGCAGACTGAATTAACAATATCCATAATTTCGCTATACATTCTGTGATTTTTTTAAATTGGCTATACAATAGGCTAGTTTAGCTAGTTAGTTATCACAGATCATTGAGGTAAATTCATTCTCATTAACATATCTTGCAGACTCATATGCACCATATTTTGCAGTGCCTAAGAGAGATAGGGTATTTATGCTAATATAAGATGCTAATCAAGGTCCTCAGGATCACACACACACACACAAAATGTATGAGTATGTTTGGGGCAGGTTTGAGCTGAATGCTATTTGCAAACCACTGTGTATATGATCATGGCAATACATTAAAAAAATGATAATAAATACCAGTATAAATACCTGTAATATCAAGCAGCAAAGTGATTTGTACAAAAAAAAAAGCACTTGAAAGTTACCAGTGGCCACTACAATGTTAAAAAGAAGGTGAATAAAGTGCAATATAACTAAAAAAAATTACATGCGTAAATAATCAGAGAATTTTCATTTAGCAATTTACTGTTCTTTAACACTAGATTTAGTGTAATAAAAACTGTATGTGATACATTTATACTCATATTTGTGCAGCATAAAAAGTTTACAGTACAGTAAAAAATTTAGGAGTGGAGCACTTTGTAGAGTTTGAATATTTAGTTAATCTTTAGGTAGCTTGGAATGTGATTATTTTCAGATCAGTTCCTATATTCTAGGCAATTTGACAATAAAATATTCCTGGTTATTTTTCATATATACTCAAAGTTCCTCAATGTAGTGGAAGAGTGACACTGGGAAACAACACTGATCCTCCACTGTCCTCTGTTACCCTTGGATTATGCAATAGATATGAAGAATGTCCTGTAACAGACAATGAAAATGATTTTGGGCTATATTCAGCAGTTGTTCAATACATTCATACACATGGAGAAGAATATAAAAATGTATGCTTTTCATTTCTTTCATGTCAAGGAGAACAGCTCTCCAAGTCTTGCAAGATTTCATTTGACGAAAATAGACTAACCAAATAATATTTTCAAAACATCATATGTAGGTTTAAGTTTGTTAGACCCACATCAAATGGCTTTAAATGAGTATTTAGACAAAACTGTTTCTTTAATACATTTCATTATGCTTCAGACTAGGGGAACCTGAAAGGAGAATAGGTCACTGGTCAAAATTAAGAGAATACAGGTGCAACTGATATAGACATATTAGAAATGCACATATTAGAAATGCAGCTCAATCCTTTTTTCACTGTGAAAAACATACTTAGCAACTGAAAGTTTCACCTTCACAGCCCTCAGCCTTATAAGAATTTTCTTGTCACGACAGCTTGTTTGTCCCATAGCCACAGTGTGCTTGAATATGTTATCCTGGGTGTTTGAGTATTCATTTTTGGTTTCTATTACACATAGTTGCCTGCCCTCCTTACTGATGCTGCATCCATCAGCCAAAGGTCTTAAACTGGGCAGCAACCAGCTTTATCTGCTGTCAATCAGCAAATGGCTAAAATAATAAAGGATTAATCTGCTCTGAACTGCCATAAACCTCAAGGCAATGAATATATATCAGTTCCCTTTTGAACAGACTCTCCCATTGCGTCGCCAACACTTTTGTGGAAACTCCTGTTTACTCTGATACTGAAGCCAGATTTGTTCTCGTTTGTGTAGTTGCGCGAACCAATGGTCCTTTAACCCACCAAAAGGGGATGCTTTGAAAGTCATTATATATATATATATATATATATATATATATATATATATATATATATATATATTTGCTTCTTTTCCATTTTGCATTAACTTGTACTTTTTGAATCACAGCATGGAATTAATACTGGAAGAGAACTCCATTCATGAGCTGAATTCGGCATTACTTGAAGACCTCCTTAGAGATGCATAGGTGAATGTGAGAATTTAATTTTTGCTCACCTCCCCAAATAATAAATTAAAATAGACCTGCTTGACCTCCATGACAGCACTGGATCCTTCCTAAAAATTAAAGTGATTAGCCACTCTCTGCCCTCTCCCCTCATAGACTGCTTAAACACAGTTACATTTTAAACCCCAACCACCTGCACATGCAGCTGCTCTCTTAAGTAAATAGGGAAAAGGCATGCGCTCACACTGTGAACTCACAGGACCCTGAGGAAGTTACTTTGGAGCTTCAGAAACTTAAGATGCCTGTCACATTCTCTTTAAAGATGGATATGGCAGGACTTCAATGCAGTTACATTCATATTTAAAACACTGGCTGAAATAAAAACAAAAATAATTTGTAGAGGATTGTAGAGGATTAATTGTTGATCGGTTCAAAATACACACACATATAGATATGAAAGTTTGTGCAGTGATTATGAATTTAAATATTTTGAGTTTTACTCTTGTTAAATTTGTTTAAAATGGTTAAATGTAATCAATGTAGTCAGGCAGTGCAATAAGTATACAGACTTTCATGTCTGCTTGATGTAAAAAATGCTTGAATTTTAATTTGTGACCAACAGAAGTAGATCTTTGATGACAGTACCACATTTATTTGAACCCACCGAGAGTTTAACAGCTATAAAGATCTTTCTGAAAGCTCAATCCATTTGAAAGGATAAACATGTAAATGATTTGAAGATCAACCTGCTTAATGCTGTGCAAATCCAGACAACAGCATGTCACCCCTAGAGTCCTCACTGTTGACTAAACTCCTATGCTCTTGTCCTTTAATCGCCTGACCACTAAGCATTACAGAACTTGCCATCTTCAGCAGTGAGGATGCCCCAGTGTAGTCCTTTGCATAGGCTGTTACTTCTTTTCTACGTCTTGTGTTCCCAGGCCAACAGGATAGCCAAGCACTTCTTAGACTTGTCTGTGGCTGTCACTAACTTAGGGCCACCTGAGCATTATGATCAGAAATATTTCATGAGTCGAACTTCACATCAGTGAAGCAGCATTGCGGCCATGACATAATCTTAACAGTTTGAGACTCTAAGTCTCTGGTAAGCAAACTATTACCATGTTAGCTTTCTTAAAGGGTAAATAGAATAAAAATGTATAAAACAAAAATGTACTTACTCTGTAGAAAAAAATATTTAAAATAAAACAAAACAAGTGCAAATGAAAGACATTATTGGAATACACTTTACAATCATCAAATATATCAGTCTCTCTACGTTAGAATTTTGAGTTTAGTTGAATGTTGAAGTTTAATTGTTATTCATTTTGAAATTTACTAGTAATTTTAGAGTGATTATTAGAGTGAATTTTTTTTTTGTAATTTGTATTTTTTTTCTGTGAACCCTCATGTCATTCCAAACTTGTGACATTATTTTTCTTTCTTCTTTGAAACACACACACGCATGCACGCACACACACACACACACACACACACACACACACATACAACCAGAGATGTTTAAGATATCTCAAATGCACTGTACTATATCCTTATATTTACCTCACCTTACATGTTGATACATCAGCACTGTATGTGATCGTGAACTAATTTAAATTCACTTAGAACATTTTGGAGTTACGTTTTGCAAAGCCACATTCTCTATGCCATCTATCAAAGCAATTGGTGTGACTTATTTTCTTTTTTATGAATAAATACACATTTTCTTTGTGTGCACTTTCTGCTTTCTTGCAACCCATCAACCTTAAATTCACCCTTCTGTGAATCTATCTGCAACTTCATGAGGTGCACATGACACTTGAGTTCAGCAGGCAGGGTTGTCAAGTGTTCATTGCCATGGAAACAATCAATGTGTTAAGATTCACAAAGGTCTATTCCATATTCTGCTGTGCTGTTCAAGTTACTGTATATGCCTGCATGCTGAGTGAAACACATTGCCCTCCTACAAAATTCAAATAGAATTTAATAATGAATTAAGGAATATGAGTAAAGCCTGGAGAGATGGTCATTGTGTATTTTGAACAGCTGAAATCCATTGCAACAGCCTGTGAAAATCCAAGCCTGGATCAGAATAATAATAACAATTCAGTACAGAAAATAGGATTGATTTAAAGTTGATTTCTGCTCCTGGCCCTGGCTAAGGGGTCTTCCATCAGGTTCAACCTTTGAAAATGAGTGAATGATGGTGCCTCAAAGCAGGGCAGAAGCCTGGCCCTATGGGAGAAGTGTATTGAAATAGACATAAGTTTAATGCATTGCCAGGCCATTGCCAGCTGATGCAGTATTAAATGCAGCAGAGCTGAAGCTGAATCAGCCACTTTGAGAAGTTTACATTAAACATATGTTTTTTTTCCCCCATCAATCACTTTACATCTTGCAGTCAAAGAGAGAAAAGAGTCGTTTAGTTTCTGGTTTAAAATAAATGTTCTCCCCAAAATGTAAATTCTGTCTTCATTTTCTCACTCTGATGTTGTTCCAGACCTTCATGCCTTTCTTTCTTCTGTGGAACACAAAAGATGATATTCTTAAATATGTCTCGATGTTATTTTTGTCCAGCACTCAAAACATCTTATCTGTTCTGTAGAAAAGTCAAACTGGTTTGGATTAACATGAGGGTGAGTAAACGATGACAGAATTAGCTTTTGGGGGTGATCTTTCCCTATAAAGTGAGAACTGAAAACAGGACATTTAGTAAAAGTAATTTTATAAAAGTAATCAAAACCTTTGAGCAATTTATCAGGGCAACATTAGTTTGCTTCAGAATGTGTGTACTTTATTTTTCTACAACACAGATAGTGCTACATCTTCTGAACTGCTATAAACCACTGCTTCCACAACCTCTGCATCTCTGACCAGGTTTCTGTCCATTTGACAGTGTATAAACCTTGAATTTGAACTTGTAAGGTCTGGCTTACAGATAAAATGCACGTTCAGCAAAGCTCTGGGATGACATATAATCATTTGATATATTCAGAAAGACCTTTGGGGGTTGGGTTTGGACATCAGGATAGAGATATATAGAAAATACTGGATCATAAAGCATGTCATTACAAACATCTCAGCTCTCTATTCGTTTATTGAATTATAATCTTAACAGAGGGTGAAGATACCAGAAAGACACGACAGAAGGACTGACTCACAATTGATTAATTTCTGCAGCTGTTCAGATAATTTCTTCTATTTTCCCCTTTATTCTGGATATTAATGTCTTGATGTTTTTAATACCTTGCAACTGTGAAAAAGAGACAGTGGAAGCATTTATTAGCCTGAAGTTTATTTATATTCTGCCCCATGACAACATCATGAGATTACCGGTGCAAAACATTAAATGACTTCATTCTTTATTAATGCTTATGCTGATAATGAAAGCTTACACCAAAATCTTCACCCACTCAAGCTATGTTGGAACACTTTTGGAATGTTCTGAAGCACTTGTGGAATCAGTCCAATGGAGAAGCGAGACATCACGAGCAAGGTGACATGAGCAACCAGGAAGCTTAAAAGTGCACCTGACACAGCCATCTGAGAATCAGGGCCAGGGCCTTCCATTTTTTCTCCTGACCTCCACACTGAGGTGTAAAGGTTGTGATATAATCCCTATTCATCCTGGCTCCACAGCCCTGCAGTTTCATGTTGGGCCATTAATCTTTTCTCTGAGCTACAAAGAAAATAGCCAGAACCATTGGCCATTCAATGGCAGCCCTAGTTGCTATAGAGACATTTGTAGTTGAATCTGTCTAAGTTGTAAGACAATGACAGATTCTTCTTGCCTACTGGCCTCTTTTGTGATGCTGTAAACATTGTTGTTGAGAGGTTTCAGGAGGCAAGGAAGCAGGCAACAGCATTCCAGTACTCCAGGTTTGCTTTCAGGGGCGAAGCATACCAATATTGGGTTCTTCCCTGTGGCCTATCACTCTCACCATGCGCTTTCACCAAGTGTGTGGATGCTGCTCTGGCTCCTCTGCGAATCCAGGGTATCAGTCTACTGAATAACATCAATGATAAGCACAGGCTCATCAACAGGTGATTCTGCTTCGAGATGTTGTCCTCGCTCCTATGAAAGAGCTGGGGTTGATTAAGGAATGATGACTGATAGGATGATGGTGAATGATTTGCAGATCCTGAGCACTGCTGACAAACATCTTGTAAAATGTGTGGTGAGTACTGATGATCTCGTTATTTTGAAGTTATTGAAGTTATTTCAATGCCCCGCATTTTAATATGCCAGCAATTTATATACAATATAATTGCTGAAAAATATAATTGCAAGTGAAAGAATTGTAATATTTTTTCCCCCATCTCATATTTATTCCCTCTAAGGGTTATTTCCTTTCCGAACACGGTATTTGGATTTGTGCACAACCCTAATCCTCACAGGACAGGGGATCTCCAGGCACTGTCAGTTTCTCCCCAATGCTTGGAATTTGCCCCGGGCTTGATTAGGGCCTTCCTTTAACCGAGGCTATGTACCCAAGGAGCCCACCTTTATGCCCAAGGCCAATAATGCTGCAAGCCTTCTGTCCTCCTCCATCCCAGGAAGCATCGCAGGAAGCTAACCAGGAGAAGCTAAATCTGCATTGTTCAGTGCAAGCATTATATCCACATATACTCACCAGGGACTTGTTAGTATGGCGCAGTGTGCATTCTTGAGTTCCCTGAGAGGAAAGTCCCAGGTTACCTATGTAACCATGGTTCCCTAAGGGTAACAAGATGCTGCCTTCCTCTGCTATACTGACTGCACGCCTTTAGGTGCTTACTTCTTCCTATCAGAAGCTATCACGCACTGTGCCAGGTAGGGCTGGGCTGTAGTTTACATTGAATTGTTTGAATGAAAATCAGATTTTTTTTTGTTTTTGTTTTTATATCCACCAACGCTCCACTCAGGGCTCCCATAGTTCTGATTGGGCTGATTTTGAAATCTGTAAGAAATGCATCAATCTGTACATAAAATAACTGACAAAAATGTAGTGTTGTTTTCATCACAAACAAAATTTGTACAGCAGCAGCAATTATAAGATGAAATTATATTTACACTTGGTCTGTCCCACTTCCATAACACTGACTCACTGCAGAGTTGCCAGTTTTAATCTGAATAGATCTTAATGCCGAGTGGACGGTTAGATGCATGATGGGCTACTATTAAAATAAATAAATAAATAAATGAAATAAAGTTCTTTTCAGCATTAAGGTAATAACGTTACTGCTTTTTTTATCATCTTGTCTCAGTTATAAATTTGACTGGAAATTTTGAACAGTTTATTTGTCATTTGAATATTCATTTTAAGTAGTGAAAAAAAAAAAAAAAATTGTTTTAAATTGTAAATCGCATTTTTTAGGCCATATCGCCCAGCCCTAGTGCCAGGTGCACTTGATGCTCACTTCACCTCGCTTTTGATGGCTCACTTCTCCATTGGACTGATTCCACATGTGCTTCAGAATGTGGATACACATTGGCGTTCACAAAGCATTCCAAAGCAGCATCTCGTTCCCTTTTTTTTGTGGAAATGTGTTGTAAATGCAAAAACATGCCTAATGGGAAAATATTTGTAAGCACAACTGTAGTGCTCAGTGCTCTACTTTTTCAACTCAGAATTGGAAAAATTTAATTGCACGTAGATAAATGGCTGAGCATTTCACTTTGGAATATTCTCATCTATGTGCACTGACTAAAAAATAAATAAATATATTTTAAAGAAAATCATACACCATAACTTTTCTATAAGAGAAAAGAAAAAGAAAACGGTGAATAGTGCAGCATAACCAAAATGTTTGGATTAGACTTAAATGAGGTTGGTCTTATGAAGGCCTGTAGATATAACTTACAAAACAAACTAATGAAAGAGAAATAGTAGGATAAATACTGTTAATATATCAAGAGGTGAATGATTTTATAAAGCCAAGACAGCATACATCCTTCATGCATTGTACTAGTGAATTAAATACAAAGGATATAAAAGTTAATTTAATAAAGTCAGTCACCTTTGGTGTCAGTTATGTGTACAGTAATGCTTTCTAATGCAGCACAATACCAATCAGAGTAATCTAAATGTCATTAACGTGGTGAAATGATGATCATTTGAAGGTTTTTTTTAAATATTTTTATTTATTGAAAATGTTATATAGTTTTTTTATGCTATTATGCATAACTTCCAATAGATGATTATTATTTTAACTATGAGTAATTATTTAAAGACTCAACAGTTTAGCTTTAAGTTGATGGGTGAAAGTGTGTAGATTGCCTCTGGGTCAGGTTGAAAGCACAACTGGTCAGTCAGCCTGAAATGGCCAATGAGCCAGGCTGTTTGTTATGCTTATTCTCCCTCTGCTGCCAAATATAAATAATTCATTCAAGCTTTCACAATTCAATATTCCTCTATAGGGAATTATAATTCCACGATAGAGTCATGTTTTAACAAATATATATATATATATATATATATATATATATATATATATATATATATATATATATATATATATATTATTTCCTTTTATTTGTGACGTCAGTGTTTGCACCTATTTTGAGTTGAATATGAGTTTGATTTTGAGTTGACATAATCATTCATTTAAAAAAGTTAAAGTATGGTAAAAGTATGGTATAGTACACTGAGACTCCATACACATTGCAATAAATATTTTTTTCTTACTAAGTATTTATGTCTTGTTTTATAGTTTAAATGCATCAGAAGCAAAATGACTGGAGGTCTTGTTGACTGTTAAATCTAAAGAAATTAATAGCCTTTTGTTGTAAATCAAGGAAAAGAAAAGGAAAATAAGTGGGTTAGGGATTTTTCTCTAACACCATTCATGTTTTACTCACGTGTGTCAAGAGGATGCAGGTAATCATCATGCTTTTATACAAATGTTCCACAAACAGAAAGTGAGTAATATCAGATAAAAATTTGCCATTTTATTACTTTTTTTTTTTTTTTAACCAAAGAATAGTTCCAAAGGGCCCTAATTGTCCAACACAATTATTTAAGGTCAATTAGGATAATATGTTACTTGTATTTCTGCTTGTTTTCAGCCTTTTATTAAAAGAACTGGGAATGTTGACATATTAAACTAATTAAATACAATTCATATTGTGATTCCAGAAGTTTCAAGAAATGTATGTTCTTCGCTGAGAAGAAGAAAGAAACTGAAGGAGGAGAAAGAAATATGATTGATTATTATTATTATTATTATTATTATTATTTATTTTTAGATTAGAGTCACATTATTTTAATATATTAACAATAATACTTCATTCATTTAATATCTTTTTAATTCATACTGTGCCCCTTTTGGAAGTTTGCTGAGGCCCCGTAATTGGCTCTGGCCTTTTGGGACTGGAACTGTTGTATAATGAAATAAGGAATAGAACATCCGCCTTCTCCTTCTGTTGAGCAGAATATGTGTCTTTCACATCATTAGAATAAAAGCATCACAGCAAAGCTTTTCCTTTCATAACTTCACACAGTAGCGGCTACGGATTGCAAATTTAGGTGGGGCAGATTCTGGGTCGTAGCACTAATATATGAAAAACATTTAGTAAATGTTATATTCTAATCTCTGAACACATGGGGTCAACATTTTGGCAGAGATGTCCTTGGGTTATCCTGTGGGTGGTGCGCTAATGTTGACTGACAGGCTCTGAGAGCACGCATACAATTATATTGTATTATAATGGCTTTAACATAGCATTTATCATCTCCAAATGTTGATTTAAAGCAATTCAGGGAGCAATTCAGGTGAGGAAAGACGATCATATGTCTATTCTCATAATAATAATAAAACACAATATAACCACATAAAGGCTATTCATGAGAGTACATTTAAACTAAAGGATTTAAACTTTGTTAATTTAATCCACTGCTCCACATAGAGAAAAATAAAATAAAAAATAAAAAATAAAAACGGAAATGCCAACTAGTAACTGACCTGATGCAGACACATAGCTGAAGCAGATTGATATCATATTAGTGGAGCGAGGTTCATGCAAGGTAAAGTGAAAATAAGCGGGGCAGTCTCAAAACATTAAGTGTCACTTTTTTAGTGGGATTTGATAATCTGAAACCTGAATAAATAAGCTTTCCACTGATGTATTGTTTATTAGGATTGGACAATCCAGAAAATCACCTTTGAAGTTGTCCAGATGAATTCTTAGCAATAAATATTACTAATCAAAAAATAAGTTTTATATATTTACAGTAGGGAATTTACAAAATATATTCATGGAACATAATCTTTACGTGATATCCTAATGATTTTTGGCATAAAATAAAAATCTATAATATTGACCCATACAATGTTTTTTTTTTTTGGCTATCACATCGCATGCATTTTCAGAGGTCACAATAAATGTAATTTAAAACCAGGCTTCTTAATACTTGCGAAGGAATGCATCAGCAAACATCAAACATCTCCTTTTACTCTATGAGCTCCTCTTCAGACCAAAGACCTTCACTCTCAATGCATATTTCATGCTCTTGGATCCTTGGGCTGCAGGGTGAAGGAACTGAGAGACAAATTTGCCGAGGGCAGCGGAGAGCAAACCAGTAAAGCATGACTGTGCAATAAAGCATTTTCAGATTTTTAATTACACCAAGAAATAGAAGATCATTACAACCCTCTAGCCTTGCAGGCTAGACAACATTCATTATTTTTTATGCAGGCCATTATTCCATCTGTTGCACATGCTTTCGTATTCTGCTAATGTGGGGATATAAAAAAAGTTTGCTACTACTCTCTAGAAATTTCCAGTCAAAACATTATAACAATCATTGCAATGTTTGTAATGGTGACATTAATTATTCAGAGTGTGAACTGGTCTCAACTGTGTCCAGTAGGCACAATCAATAAAAGTTTGTCTGCCTTCTCCCTGGCAAAGTCTGTTATGCCATATAATGCAGCTAAGTGCTTTCTGAGCAGAGAAGCAATTTCCTGTTAATATCTCAAGGGAGAAAAGTCATGTGCCAAAATCAGAATGGCCAGGCGTGTTTGTGCATGTAGCCGCAAATTGCCCAAAGGATCTTGGATTGAAGTGACAAGTCTGATGTTCTAAACTAAATAATTTGTCAAATAGATAGCCTGAGTGAACTTCACTGTGACTTACAGCTGAATCAAACCCTTCATTAACACCATGTTTGTCTGGCATGCTGGCTGTTTTGCCCCAGCTTTCCACCTAACTACGCATATTGATGACATTATTTGAGTCACCCTCATCTGGAAACTTTGAGCCTTGTTATACTATATTTTGAATGTTAGCTTTGATTATCTACAGTTAATGAAAACAGACTCAAGCTCTTTATTTAAGTCATGCGCATACATTGATATTTGTCACGACCGGGATACAGAAAAACACGGTGAAAGCTCCAAATGCGGGTATGTCTTTTATTAAGGGTAATCCAAAGCGTAAACAGTCCATGCAGGGGTCAAAACCAAAGAAGCAATCCAAACAATACTAGACAGATACAAACACACAGGCATGAACAAGACTAGAATTTTGACAGGATAACTCTACAAGGACTCCGTGCCACATACTAAGACAGACAGGGTATAAATACACAGGGAGATGACAAACGCTAATGGGGAATTGACAGAGTGCAATGATTAATGATTAGTGACAGCTGAGTGCAATGCGAAAAAAAAACAACAACAACACAACAGCAGATCAGGGTGGGTCAGGGCGTTCATTGACCCAAAACAGCGCCGACCGGGCAGGACCCCAAGGCAGAGCAGAAGACCACCACGTCCGTGTGGCCGAGACCAGAGCCCCCCAGGGCGGAGCAGAAGACCACCACGTCCGTGTGGCCGAGACCGGAGCACCCCAGGGCAGAGCAGAAGACCACCACAACCATGTGGTCGGGACGGAAGCCCCCCAGGGCAGAGCAGAAGACCACCACAACCGTGTGGCCGAAACCGAAGCCCACCAGGGTGGTGCCGAAGACCACCACAGTGGGATCGGACTGGCAGGAGAGCAAGTCTGGTTGGGCAAGTCTGAAACAAAGAACCTGAACAAGTTAAGGGTAGCCTCCGTGGCTACGTGGCCACGACAGGATCAGTTGGTTGCTCAGAGAGTTCAACTGAGACGTGACGAGGCTCTGGAAGTTCCGCAGAGGCGAGGAAAGACTCTGGTAGATCAGCCGAGACGTGACGAAGCTCTGGAAGTTCCACAGAGGCGGGGAGAGACTCTGGAAATCCAGCCGAGACAAGGAGAGGCTCCAGTGGTTCAGCAGAGACATGGAGAGGCTCTGGTAATCCCATGGTGTTTAGACTGGATTCCAGAAGATCAATGCTGACTTGACTCTGCTCCTGAAGATCATTGGTGGCCTGACTCTGCTCCTTAAGATCATTGGTGACTTGTCCTTGTTCATGGAGATCATTGGTGACTTGGATTTGTTCATGAAGATCATTCTTGACTTGCACTTGTTCATTAAGATCAATGGTGACTTGCCTTTGTTCATTAAGATAAATGGAGTCCTTCTGTCACGACCGAGATACAGGAAAACACGGTGAGAGCTCCAAATGCGGGTATGTCTTTTATTAGGGGTAATCCAAAGCAGGGGTCAAAACCAAAGAAGCAATCCAAACAATACTAGACAGACACAAACACACAGGCATGAACAAGACTATAATTTTGACAGGATAACTCTACAAGGACTCCGTGCCACATACTAAGACAGACAGGGTATAAATACACAGGGAGATGACAAACGCTAATGGGGAATTGACAGAGTGCAATGATTAATGATTAGTGACAGCTGAGTGCAATGCAAACATAGACAGTAAAAGAAATGGACACAGCGACCCCATTGGAACTCAATTGAGACAAATGAAGCCCAGTTTTAGCGTTTTTTAGCACTTCCGTTTCTGACGCGCAGACTCAAACGAAGCTTGACGACGTCAGCAATCTGTCTGCCAGATGTAAATCTTCTAAGTGGCTGTGCGTGCAAACTGCCATCGTTAATCTTGCAGAGACGGCGAGCTTGAGCGGGGAGTTCTTTGTCGTGAGTGAGCAGGAGTAAGTATTCTGATTAATTATTTTGTATAGTACTTTAAAATGTAACGCCAGTACGCCACATTAAGTTAATTGCCTGCGAGCTTCTCCTCCTGTCTGTATGGTAATGCGACAGAGAGCCGAGTGGTTATGACGCAATCGTTAGCCTATTTTTTTACAAAAACTGTTTATACGGGGCCATAATGTAACATAGAAGGTAATGGAGCCCTTTATACATTGTCGTGTATCTTTAGAAATAAATAATGGACAAACAGAGTCTTTAAACGCCTCAGATGTAAAGTTATTCGCTGTCAAAGTGACGCCAAAATGAATGGGAGTCAATGGGAATGCTAACGCAAGTGAAGTTCTGCTAAAAGATGGCAGCCCCCACCCGACTTCAACTTCCGGTCGAGTTCCTTGCCCCTTGAATGCAAAGACAGAGATCGTGGGGAATGTGGTTCAGGAAGTGACAGACACCGTGGGGAAGGAGGACATCTAGTGGTTACCCAGGGAACACACACGAACCTAGGGCGGGGCTGAGCGAGAGCGGCGTGAACCTGAGACCCGCAGTGACGGATTGATTGACAGATCAATCTGCTGTCAGAGACACTAAAATGGAGAGTGACTGTAATGACGCATGTAGCTTTGCAACAGAGCGATTATTTGAAGTAGAGGACTTTTCTCACCTACCTTCATCTGAAGTGGAGGATGTCGAGGTGTTTGTTCATATCAGTTCGAGCAACTGGCTCAAACTGCGGTCTTAACTCCCGCACCGCGTCGCTTTTCAGCGCGAGCTGTGTGGAGAAGTCCATCTCCACCTCCATTGCGTTGGAGAAGCAATCCGGCGTAAAATGCAGTTTGCACACTCCAGCTCTAGGCGGGAACTCACGGTCTTCCATGCCAAGTGCATGCAATCACTGGCGCCTAATTTTAATGTCTGCTGGAAAACTATGCAGTCCAGCAGTGCTGTCACAACCAGCAACACTACACCTACGTACCATCCTGACCACTGTACTAAATACAGATAAATCTATGCTAACTTGAAGATCTAAATAACTATATAATTGATATGCTAAATAGATGCTATAATAGTTTTGACGGAACAAGATGGTTTTATACTGCCAGGGGCGTGGTAGCTCGTACCAAGGGGCGTGGTGAGCTGGAAACTGCTTAGGTCACCTGCCACCGCTTACGTCACTTGCCACCGCAACATCCAATAGGAAAAATAAACTGCAGTAGCCACCGTTCAACCTGAAGAGGGCAGCACTCAGACGTTTTTACACCATATATTGTAGAATTAAAACACTTTATACTCAAATGTCAAAAAAGTTACTAGAAACAATGAACAGCACTAATAAAGCCCCATTCTTATAGATCATTAACTAAAAAAAGTTGGTTTAGGGTTTAGTTACTCTTTAAACACCACTGTGGTAATGCTCCCCTTGCCACTACAAATCATTTCATATAAATGATTATATAAGTAAAAAAATTAAATAAATAAAATACAAAAACTATCATCATCTGAACTGAAAGTTCACCCTTTTCTATTCAGTTAAAGCAAATGGGGACCAAGGAGAGGTCAAGCTCAAATGATGACAGGAATCAGCATAAAAGTAGCCCATATGACTTGTTTATTGAATCCATATGGATAGTATTGTGTGAGCAATGTATGCATATTAAAAGCATGGAAATCTTGCTTCACTCATTTTGTAGTCTACGGAAGAAAGCAAATCAATTGGATAAATTATGACAGAATTGTAATTTTTGGGCCTTTAATAGAACAACTAATCTTGACAGTTTTGGCAGATGCAAGTTAACTCTGAGTTGAGCCTTAATTTGCCCAGAACAAAGCAATTATTAAAAGTGTGATTAATTGTTAATATTTTACCTCATGTTGTGCCCTTGATAACACAAACATAGAACTAGCTGACGAAATTTTCAATGACATGCAATATATTTTTACATGAATCAAACAAATCATGAAATATCCGATTTGTGTTTGTTGTAAATGAAAAGTGTTTAAGTTATGAGTGAGCAGAGTAGACGTGATGGTATCCGCTAATGCATGATAATGAACATGCATGATATTGTTATTGCGGGCACTTCAAAATACTGCGAATAATTATTTATTACAAATTATAATTTTTTTGAATGAATTTTAAGAATACTTTTCTCATCAACTGGTCACAATGCGCAACACTGCTGCGCAGTGCACACTCTAATGTAAACAAGCACAGATGAGAAGCTCATGAAGCGCTGAATGAAAGCGCACATTCACTCTCTGACAGCAGATGGCACTGAACAGCAGAAATGTAACCGTTAACCCAGAAACAAACAAGTACACCCGGCTGCAGCCTGCAGATCGAGGCGGGGCTACACATGTCTCTGATTGATTCGATCGTCTTTCATAGGTATACATGATAGGAAATGTGTGCGTAGTTGGTATAGGACGAAATATGTTGTTTAAAAAGATAAAAATGCTGTGGAGTTTTAAAAAGCCTTCATTTATAATGCACCGTTGATTATTGTTCACTTGACTCACTACTGTCTGTCTTATTGAATCATGAGAAGTTAGCTGCTGCAAGTTTAATTTTTTGGACCAGTCCAATTCACAAATTAATCATTGGTAGCTACATTTTAAAGTGCTTAACATGAAAGTACGTGGCTTAATGCATTAAAACGATGTCTTAAAAAGAACAAATTTAGTAAACAAAGGCCCTCCAGCCTAGAGTATGAATGAAACATGCACCGCATGTTCACATCGTCTGGTTTTGGATATAAATAAATTGTTTGGTAATACGTAGACTACTGTTTCTTCACCCATGTGTACACACATCCAAAGCACGCACACAAAAAAATTGATTTAAAATGCGTCTGATTGACTGATAAATCATAGTTGACCTATCAGCCAGATTCATGTAAAAATGTGTGCACACCGCCATTGGCTAGTGCCCCCCCTCCCCCATCCCCCCCTTTTAGCATTCCATTGACTCCCATTCATTTTGGCGGTTACCAAAATGAATTACCGTATGGACAGGAAGGAGAGGCTTGCAGGCAATCTTTTACTGTCTATGAGGGAATCCAATGGGGTCGCTGTGTCCATTTGTTTTACTGTCTATGGTTTGAACATGGATCTGCGAGATACCATGGTTTCAGGAAACAGTCGTGACTAGCTAGTTCGTTTCCATAACGACGCATCGTACTATGGTGGTTAATCAGCAATATAAATAAAGGTGACTTGACTTGAATTTGTGATACTATGTTTATAATATTAAAGTTTAGGAAAAAAGGTTATTATTTATACTTACATTTTAGACAATATTTTCTGTTTATTTGCCTGTTTTCACTCCACAAATGTGCTGTATGTTGTTACAAAAAATCTGCTGCAACACAGAAGTAGTGGAGTTTTGTTACAGAATGATTCATTATTTTTGAACAAAATATTTGAGTGAATGATTTAATAGCTAATTTAAAATCACTTCTTTCATCCTCAGTGAATCGCCTTTTTGAACAAATTGGTTGAACAGAATGAAATGACTCATTTACAAGGACATTCACTGGCGTAACAATGTAACATGCAGAAAGAGCTAATAAAATATCCCAGAATTAAATTTCATTTGAAATTTATTGCAAATTGCACTGGACCCTTTTGCATTTATGTAGGCTGAGTGCAAATTGCATTACATTCTCACAGAAATATGATGTGCATTAGATAAGTCTTTATTGGTGAAGTCATAAATGTATAAACATGAATATGCCTGTAAACGGTTAAAAAAATTGTATATCTTTATAGATACCTCATCTATATACCTTTATTTTATGCCGTATCTACATTAATTTCTTCAACTTTCTCAAAGTTGTCTCATCTCTTGTTCTTCTCATCTAATAATTAATTTGCTTTTTCTCCCAAGACAATGAGCAGGGCATAGGCATCATCATACACTCAATACATATTCATCCCTGGGCTTGAAACTTTCATTACTTGCTGAATTGTTGCTAAATGAGAGTAGAAATCAATATCAGGCCCCAACAAACAAGCAAGCTGGACAGATGCAAAAGTCTGATGATTCTCTGACAGAAACCAGTTTAAGATTTCTTTTAAGGGTTAATTGATCAAAAAGTGGCTTGAGGTATTGAGGTCACTATCTCAAAGATAAAGATATAACTTTTTGATCCTCATTCTCTCTGGAATCTGTGTTGAGAGATAATGACAATTCAGTCAGAGTTTTTGGAGTATTCCACATCTCTCAGCTTAATCCGTTCAGAGTTTGGCAGCTTTAGTACAGATAACAGCAAAAGCTAGTACAAATGTATCCTATAATTCATTCAGCATGATACACATCAGTAGGTTTTCATTATAAATGTATGTTGCCTGTGTTCATTCTTACAAATAAAGGTTAATAGGCTGAAAAATAGCAAACGACAGGAGAGGCTGGAGATCTCCATTCAGAACCACCATCAGTTCAGCCAAACAAATCAGCACCAAGGACAGATCCACATCTGCTGCCAATCACCCCACTGAACCAGAAACACGTGTACTAAACCACCATATCCTTTTTATCACTGGTCACAGAAGTTTGGATGTCCTTCAGAAAACTCAATTCAGGCGATCTCAGTGGCACAATGTTGTTTTATAAGAAAACTTTCCTTTTTTATGGCTATTTTCCTGGTTTGGTTTACTTTGAGGTTTTGCACTGACCCTTGTGTACACCTTGGTAACTGGCCTTTCCCAAAGCCAATTACCTTACACACCTTGAGAGACATTTTTGAGGAAACTATAGCTTTTAGTAAAATTACAGATGACTACGATAGAGACAGACTTTGAGAGTCTGAATTCTTTCCTCTTTTTTATTTATGTCTTCTCAGATGTTATACTAAAGCTACAAATTTCATGCATTTCAGATATGAAAAGTCACATTGATTTTCAATTTACTTTTCTACACACAAAATACTGTCATTTGTGTCCCTCGTCTAAGCCTAAAACTTGAATAGCGGATGTCAACTTTTACTGTCTTAGTTTGAGGTCCGTAAGATGTTTTTGAAAAAAAGTGTTTTATGTTCAACAAGGATGCAATTATTTGATTGAAAACACAGTAAAACAACAATATTGTAAAATATTATAATTTAAAGCAACTGTTTTCTATTTGAATATATTTTAAAATGTAATTTATTCTTATGCTGGCAAACTTTCAGCAGCCATTATTTCAGTCTTCAGTGTCACAAGATCCTATTTGGTACTTAAGAAACATTTGTTATTATATCAATGCTTTAAAATAATCTGCATTTACATAATATTGTTACTATCAGACTGAAAATATTGATATTTCATTCAGTGTCTGAGCTGTTCAGGACAACCTCAGAAAATTGGATTTCTCCAGCCAAGTGAGACAGTAACCTTTTCTTTTCTTATCTTTTTTTCTCAATTTATTTTAAGGGTCATGAAGGGTGGAATGGTATCTACCACCACATCTATTGTCTAGCAGCCCATTTTGTGTGTGTGTGTGTGTGTGTTTAGTTAGGAAGGTTAGGAAACCATGACTAAAACACTTTTTTAAAGCACACTTGTAATAACCTTGAACTAATAAAACGTGACCGGAGAGGCTTTCATATTGGTAATAATTAGGGCTGCACGATTATGACAAAAATAATTCATTGCCGATTATTCCCTTGAAATTGTAATTGCGATTATTAATGACAATTATCACAATTTACATGGAATGACTTTTAAACCATTGTTTGATGCAACTGCATGCCATATATTTATAGGAAATTAAACAAGCTGAAAACACTCTAACTAATAAATGTTTAGTGCTTTTCTTTAGTATTAAGCCTCAAGTGTCACATATACATGAATTTGGTTTCTTCTTTAAATTACAGACAAGTAGAAATATGAATGGTATTATAGTGTTATTCCAAAACTAAAACAACGGAAAAACCCTTAAATAACATATCTTAAGTGTGCAGAATAACAAAATACTTTGAATGATTACATAAATGTCGCATCCATAATTGTAATCGTAATTAGAAAATTTTATTAATTATGCAGCCCTAGTAATAATGTCACTGTGGTGTGTATTTTGTAATTTATGTCATATTGCATTCTTTTTGGTTCTATTGCTTACTTTTCTTTGCTCTTTTGAGGATTTGCAAACCATTACACTTGACTCTGAAATGGATCTCATAGCCTGAGGATAACAGTGGCTTGTTTTAACGCTGTATGTACCAGTGTGATTCCTTCAACTGTAAGTAACTACTGTCCTGGGGATTTCTTTTAGACAGACTTGTCAGATGGATTATAGACCCATTACTTTTGAGTAGAGGATCACTTTTGCCATAGGGGATACAGACAAAAATCAACATAATGTGAATAAGACTGATGACAAGACAGAACAGAAGGTAATGTTACTGATGTCCAAAACCTACAAACTCACAGAAAAATATGATGCCCGAGAGATGACATGGTCGGTTCACTTAGTTTTGTGGTGGCCATGACATAATAACTTGTGGGAACGTGATAATATGTAATGGCCATGAGATATTAATTTGTGGGAATGTCATATTAACCCATGGGAACATGATATTATGTCGTGACCACGAGTTAACAACATCCTTATGTCCTCAAGATGCTATGTTGAGGGAACAACATCCATTTCTCATTTAATGCGTAATCAAGCCTGCGTGACTAGCAGCCTGGGATTATCTGAGATGGATTCATTAATATTTTATTTTGAATTAAGAAATTATTATATTATTTATTATATAAATTATGAAATTATTATATTAATTATAGACCTTGGCTACCGGACTGTATTATGTGCAATAGTCAGCATTCAATTCAAAATCAGATTATCATGAATAAATGTTAAATAAATGCATTATATAAAATAGGCATGCAAGAAAACATTTTATCCCCATCCTACAGTCTTGTAAGTCAATTAACTGATCATCTTTTTCTTGTATTATTATTATTATTATTATTATTATTATTATTATTATTATTATTATTATTATTATTATTAATCTAGTATTGTTGGTTATATTTTTAGATGTTTATATTTATTTTTCCCTTCATTTTGATCACTTTACTTAACGTTCTAAATACTTTTGTAAATAATAGACTACTGTAAATTTAACAAATATTTCATTTTATATTGGCAATGTTTAATAGACCGTAATTATAAATACTGTAGTGTTTCATTGAGGAATTAATCATTGACATAGTTTCATTTGTAAATGAAAACAGAATAGACTCATTTATCTTTACACATGGGAATAAATACAAGTCAAGTCTTTATATATAAGTCTTTATAATATAAGTCAAACTTTATTGGCATAATTCTCAGTCGTTTATTTGCTAAATATATGGTAGACAATACTAACATAATTAGACAAAACGTCAACTAGGTAAAGCGATGCACAAATTGAAAGGGGAAATAAGCATATATAATAATAAATATAAAAATATAGCTCTATAAGTTAAATCAATAATAATAATAATAAGAATAAGAATAATAAGAATAATATACATATGTAAAATGTTTAATGTCAATAATATCTATCTAATCCTGGGTTGCTATAGTCACGCAGGTTTGTTTATGCTCTTTGAACTCGTGGCCATGAGTAGAATATAATGTTTCCTTCACCATAAGAAGTCATGGCCATGAGAAATGGATGTCATTCCCTCAACATAGCATCTTGAGGCCATGACATAAGGATGTGAGAGCTGGCAACAACACACGTGACAAGCCCAGCCCACTGTTCCACCGCTGAGGGTGAGCTGAACCTGGACTCGGAGGACTTTGTTGATTTATATGCTGATATGCCGATTCTTCCACAAACATCATCTGTCTGCCCCATCACAATCATGGAGGTCAATCCTGAACTGTCTGTCTGCCCTGAACTATCTGTCTTTCCTGTCTTGACCACGGAGGTCATTACCTTGCCTATAGCGCTCCCGGTACTGGGAGTCACTATTTGGTGTATGTGGGCTGCATACTGTACACTGTCTCAGAACCCCCCTGACCGTCATGAGCTCCCAATCAGCCTTCCTCTCCCACCTCCTCTTATGTTTCTGACATCTTCATCTCTGCTGCATCCACTCAGCCCCTCTTCTCACTCTCAGCCCACCATCAGTGATGTGGGTTCACCACGGGTCTGACAATCTCCATTAGTATTGTGGCCTCTGAGTCCCAGACTTTGCCACGCTCGTCGACCTAGCGGCTCCACCACCAGCTCCATAGGCTTCCCACATCCCTCCGGCTCCACCTTGGTCAGTCATTGACCTGCCCTCTTGCTTCTGAGTGCAATAAAGAATCTGGCAAACAGGAGTGGTCCACCCAAATGCCATCATTCTTCATGAAACGGCAGGGTGTTGGATCTGGGCTGGATCTGGTCAATGTGGCCCAGATTTGGACCATTTCTGCTTTATCTGGTTTATTCATGGCTAACATTGGGCCTTCCTGTGGCTTGCTTGTTGCCCAAATCTTGAAAACAGGAGTGGACCCCCCAGGTGCCATCATTCTTCACAATATGTGGGCCAGAGCAAGGTGTTGGATCTGGGACGCATCTGGGCCAGAATCCTAATCAATGTGGTCCAGATTTGGGCAAGTTCTACTTTATTTGGTTTATTCATGATTAAAAGACATTGTGCCTTCTTTTGGCTTGCTTGCAGCCAAAATATGGCAAACAGGAGCGGACAGCCCAATCGCCATCATTCCACGCGTTATATGGGCCAGATGAACATGTCAGGTGAGGGCCCTGATCTGGGCCTCAGGAATTTTGCTATCTGGGTTTAAGATACCTTTTGTCCTTGCCAGAGCTATGAAGAAACTTAAGGAAAAACTCTAACCATACATAAAAATGTCCAACTGTAGAGAACATAGAGGGAATACATGCAAACTATCGATGTACGAAGAGAGCTATTAAGTTAGAATGGCAAGAGAATCTGCAGAATAGGGGGATCATTATTCACAATTATGAAACGTTTATAAATGCTGCCATGTGAACTGATAAACTCTTAAATATTTTGTAAGCCATATATCTCACCCCACTCAACCTTTTTTCGACATTTGAAAGCTCCTAATATACCTTCCTCTGCACAATTGAATTGCCTGCAAAGCAATGTTTATGTACGTCTTACAAATGGCCTAATGAAATGCCGGTATAATGAGTTAATGGAGGAACTTTATGGGGTTCATCTCAGGAGAAAAATTGCATTCATACTGGCACTTCTGGAAACTGTCACACAGGTTGTCCAATTCCAGCGGTGTTAATAGAGGACTTATCTGATCCTGGTGAGCCTCTGATCCACACTTTTCAATAGCACAAAGTGCAGTGTATCTCTGGAAGATTAGATAGCAACTGCATAAAAGCCCTCCCGCTCAAAACTCCCACCTAATATGTGTGTAGATGTGCCTTTATGTGCATCCTCCATAATGGGGGTGGATCAGTGCAATCTCAAACAGAATATCACACACACAGCTGTTGCATACCAAGCACCTGTCACATTTTTGCTGTGCGTGGTGCCTTTATATACCACAGAATGCATCTAAGATATTTTATATTAAAAAGGTGTGTGTTTTTGTGTGTGCAAACACTTTTGAGGTGTCACCTCACAGGGCTTTTGGTCCATGGTAGGCAAACTTTCTTTGCCGAAGCAACAATTGCTGAATTTTAAATTTAGCAGAATCGCATCACAGTGGGAGAGGAATTGTGAGACACAAATTCTTTGTGAATGCTGTGGAGTGACTTGTGAAAAAGCTACCAGGCTATCTTCAAGCCTGTGGAACAATAACTTTTTTAGTGACTTGATATCAATGTTTTAGAAGTTGTGAGGTGTCAGAGCTGTGAGTTTTAACACTGTATGTATTTCTCCACAGTGCTTGTACTTTAACCCATGTACTCTGGTGAAAATCCCTTTACAAAAATAACTGGTCTTAAAAAAAATGTTTAAATTATCAAAGTTTGGGTTCAATCTTTTTGCCAACTTATTTTCAAGCATTTAGCACAGGTTTTGAATTATTTTTGGAACTGATCAATTGAATGCCTCATTGGTTTATGCACCTCAGTTTTTTGAGTGAAAAAGCATTATTTGTGGATAATTTTACATTTACAGCTCAACACCGGACTATACATACACATTGCATTTAATACAATAATCTACCACCGGATACCATCTGATGCACATCCATGACATTTCTGTATCCAGTTCACGTACACTCTGTTGCACCTTAGCATATTTTTATGCGTGTATATTACAGAATGCAGAACATGTGCATTCTGTGTATAGTGTACATTGTATAGTACATATAGTACATTGTACAGTGTAGTGTATAGTGTACATTCCGTGTATAGTGTTTAATCTGTAGTGCTAATTGTATGTATGTACATATTGCGTATAATGTGTAGTGTTAATTGTAAGTTTGTCTAATAGTACACTGTGTGTACTGACAATATGTACGTATGTGCACATTGCACACTTTCACCTTTCATCTGCTGGTTATATGTTAACTCTTTCTGCAATTTCTGGAGCAAGCTCCCAAGAATTTCACTCACCAAGGTGTGCTGTGGTTATGTGACAATAAAAAGTGACTTGACTTAATTTTGTTGGAAAAAGAAAATTCTCTCTAGGTCAAAGTGATTGGAACAGAACATCTGGGTTAAAAAGGCCTTTGGTTCTAAATTTGGCTCACAATGGATGAGTGGAAGGACTCCATAGACTCCACAGGACTTAATCCATAGTTAAGACAATAAGAAATGCACAGTTAAGACAATACGAATCCAAAAACTCAGTCATGGTATTCTGGGATTTGTGGTTTTAAGTTTGTTTTTCTAGTCATACTCTACTGCTTTTTCTTTCTCTTCTTCTTTAAAATGCCAGTGATACTCTATAGATAGCATGACATCTTTTCTTAAATATTTATTGATGTCAACTTTATCTTAAAACAATATTTATTTTATATTAAATATTTCTTTAAAAAACAAATCGTCTGGGAATCATGAAGCTGTTAAAGCAAGCTGTTTTGTATTCTTTTTTAAGTCTTTATCTGTTTCTTTTTCCTTTTTAATACAGTAGATAGATGACATATCAAATGTTTAAACTGGGAAAATGTATAATTTTAAGGGAAAAAATAAGTTGATTTAAAATTTCATGGCATCAACACATCTCAACAAGGCCATGTTTACCACTGTGTTGCATCCCCTCTCCCTTATAACTCTCTTATAACAGTCTGCAAACGTCTGGGGACTGAGGACATGCTCAGGTTTAGGATAGGAACGTTGTCCCATTCTTGTCTAATACAGGCTTCTAGTTGCTCAACTGTCTTAGCTCTTCTTTGTCGCATCTTCCTCTTTAAGATGCGGCAAATGTTTTCTATGGGTGAAAGATCTGGACTGCAGGCTGGCCATTTCAGTACCCGCATTCAGTAATTAAATTATAACTGATGCAGTATGTGGTCTGGCATTGTTATGTTGGAAAGTGCAAGTTCTTCCCTGAAAGAGCCAACGTCTGGATGCGAGCATATGTTGCTCTAGAACTTGGATATACCTTTCAGCATTGATGGTGCCTTTCCAGTTGTGTAAACTGCCCATGTCACACGCACTCATGCAACCCCATACTATCAGAGATGCAGGCTTCTGAACTCAGCGCTGATAACAACTTTGGTTTTCCCTGTTCTCTTTAGTCTGGATGACATGGCGTCCCAGTTTTCCAAAATAAAACTTCAAATTTTGATTCGTCTGACCACAGATCAGTTTTCCACTTTGCCACAGTCAATTTTAAATTAACCTTGGCCCAGAGAAAATGCAGGCGTTTCTGGATCATGTTTAGATATGACTTCCTTTTTTACCTATAGAGTGTTACCCAGCAATGGCGAATGGCACAGTATTGTTCACCGACAATGTTTTCTGGAAGTATTCCTGAGCCCATGTTGTGATTTCCATTACAGTAGCATTCCTGTATGTGAGGAAGTGCTGTCTAAGGGGCGAAGATCATCGACCGGCAATCGGTTGGTTGGATGGATTTCTGACATGTCAGAAATTTTGGTCGCCTCTCGTGAGGTATCGCACTATTGAAGCAGAGCTACGAACTGATTTTCCGAGTTTCCCTCACTGCGCATGCGCGAAACCATAAACAAAACCATGGCGACATGGCGTGTAGTGTGGACTGAAGTCATGGAGGGAAAACTTGTGGAGTTATGGCAGCAACATGTCAGCCTTTTCGACATGTTAACGTCAACTTACCACGACAGGAATGCCAGAGAGAAAAGTTGGGAGGATATAGCTGCTGAACTCCACTTGGCTGCCTTTTTTTTTTTTTTTTTTTTTTTGAGGTTTCAGCTCACAGAATTGCACATATCACCAAAGCAGTGCATTTATCCCTCTATGGTTTATCCTGGGAAAGCAAGTTTATTCTGAAACAGTCACAAACATCCGGGTTCTGAGGGATCGTACGTGTTGATTCCCCACGTATGGTGTTAGCAGTCAAATCGCAACTCGACGATCGGACCGTACAGTGACCGCATAATAATCGCAAGCTTTGGCTATACATCACAGGCGATCTACTCATACAGTGTGAGTTGGTACCCTGCCAAAATCGCACAGAAATCGCATGCCCGGCTTAAGAGGCTCTTTTTATATCCAGTCATGTTCCCAATTGACCTAATAAGTTGCAAATTGGTCCTCCAACTGTTCCTTATATGTACATTTAACTTTCCCTTATTGCTTATTGCTTATTAACTTATTGCTACCTGTCCCAACTTTTTTGGAATGTGTAGATCTCATGAAATCCAAAATGAGCCAAAATTTTGCATGACATTTAAAAATGTCTCACTTTCAACATTTGATATGGTATCTATATTCTATTGTGAATAAAATATAAGTTTATGAGATTTGTAAATTTTTCCATTCCTTTTTTTTTACTCACAATCTGTATGGTGTCCCAAATTTTTTGGAACTGGGTTTGTACAAATAATCAAACATTTAAGCTCTTAAAAAAGTAGATCAAATCTAAAAGCAGATTAGTTTTAATGTGAAATTTGCTTATTATAAAACATTTTAAAAAGCTGCTCATTAAAAATAAACTTAAATATATATATTTTTTTGTATTCCCAAATACGTCCCCTTAAGTATTGAAGCATTCACAACTCACAAAAAGCAAAATCACAGGAGATCCTCCTCAATTAATATTAATAAGGAAGGTGTGGTCTCCTTGCTCCACCCAAAATATTCAGGGACAACTCCCAACACAAATTATTTTTGTGACAATAAGTGAGGTATAAAGTATAAACAGACTTTTTTCTAAATTTTAGAAATTTCAAGTTGCGATACCGAAACAGGGCCACATGGAGATGCAATAGATAAATAAATAAACCAACAGATCCATTTTTTATTGTGAATCTGTGTAGAAACATTCTGATTGTACAGAAACGTCTGTGCTGTGCGTAAATACAATGTGCGATCAATGCGTCAGGAGCATTTATACATGCATTATTATAACAGACTCACTGGTGCTTACTGCATGATTCCTGTAAGCCACTGTAATTGTCTTTACCTTTATTGCAGTTTCATCCATCAAAACTCTACTAGCGAGAAACAATATCCAGAAACAATAGTTTGCGTCTCATCTAGCCATACAGCAATGGGATGCTGACAATCTGTTCAGTCTGTTCTTCACACAGCGTGATGCTCACACTCTTCAGAGACAGTCACAGAATATGACAGAGCTCTGCAATCTCTGATATAATTAGCCTGGTTTCCTTTATATAAGCACTGTTTTGGCGGATTATTTGAACGCTTTCTGGATCATTGGACTGAAAACTCTCTCAGAGTTTACCAGCTTAAAACGATCTGTTCGCAAGCAGAGAAACTAAATTGGGTTAAAGGGTTAGAATAGAAATTGTGCTTCAGTAATTTTGCGTTAACTGCGTTATTTGAACGTGTTAAGGATTGTAAAATTAATCTCTTGCATTTAAGTGTTAAAAATTACAGCCCTGATATATAGGCAGGTGCATGTCACAGTTTGTTTGTGGGAGGGGGAGTGGAAGGACCTGGGTATCTTGGAGCGGGGGGATGTGGGGGCAAAAGAGGGGAGGGAATTCAGAGTTCATTGGTGCCTGGTGCAAAAGAGGGGAGGGCAGGCAAGATCGGGAGGGAGTTCAGCTTCCTGACAGCCTGATAAACGAAGAAGCCGTGTGCAGAGGGTGAGACGGGTTCCATAAATGTCTTGGAGGGAGTGGAGAGAGACGTTGTCAGTCCAGGAGAGGTCCTCTGTGATGTGCACACCCAGGAACTTGGTGCTGCTCACTCTCTCCACAGTCACGTCGTTGATGGTCAGAGGAACACATTGAGTGTGCACTCTCCTGAAGTCAACAACAATCTCCTTTGTCTTTTCCACATTCAGAGACAGATTATTGTCACTGCATAATAAGCAGGGAGCTTGTGTGTTGATACACTCTATCAAGAATAAATTTTTCAGTATTACCACAATTTTCAAAAGAAGAAATTCAACTGACTTGTTCCAGATTTGTCACCAACAGAAGATGTAAAACAGAAAGAAAAAGGACATGCACAAAGCAAGGGAAGTTAATAAATTTTGCCAAAAACAATACTGGTCCTTTCATTCATAAAAGTTTGGTTTCTCAAGGAAATGGTTGTGTCAGCGCTTTGCTCGGGCCCTGTGCTCAGGGTGCGCTCACTGTGAAATGCACATTATTTCATTATCGAATCAATCTACTCTGACATTTATTGGATTTTTAATGAAATGTATCCACCAACCTCTCCCTGCCTGCAACAGTTAATTTAGAATTGTCCTGATTTACAGCAAAAATGACTCTCAACAGTATTAGCAGTCAAATTAATGTTACTTAACCATTAATTTGTTTTGGACAGAGTCCATTCACACTCCCACGGTCATCACTTCTGCAGGGTAATAAAACCTTCTGATGTGTAAGCTAACAAATGTATTTGAAGACTTTTTAGTCTCTTTATACAGTCTAATGTCCTTTCACATATACTTTATTACATTATAGGGTGACAAGCTAATCTTCTCTCCTCATATTTTACTGTCTATTCTAAATTCTGAGTAGGAGGGCTATGTATCTGCCTTCAGAACACACATAAATAACAAGACCACTCATAAATTAATGCAGACTGGAAACTGCTAGATTCGTCAAGTGGAAGCTCAGAGATTATCGATTGCACAATTGATTTCCAACCATAAGATGGAGGATATATAAGAAATACATCTGATTGGCTGCATGAGATCAGTGCTGTATTTATGTGATATCTCTTGGAACATTGGAGGAATGCCAAATATACCTATGATCTATAAAGCAATGTATGCTAGGGTTCAGCTTTTTGGTTGCACACTTTTTTTTTTTTTCCAGATATAGTGGTAAAGCAATACTATACCCAGATTGTGTATAGAGTCAGTAATACATCATTTAACATGACTCACATTTACTCCAGGTATAGTTTCCATACAGTTAACTCTTTAACTTTAACACTTTATACATTTCATTAATAGCCTATATGTTCATGTTTGAGCAACTGGGATGGTGCCCCCCTGGGAGTTGGTGCCCTATGCAAACTGCATACTCCTCATATAGGGAGCGGCGGTATATACTGCACACTAGAAAGATTCATTGTTGTCCTTTGTGCTAATTATCAGTCATGAAATTGTCTTTGTACTTGCTGACACTAGAGTTGCAGGTATCTCTTAAAGTGGTCTGGATTTTCAGCGATTTCTTCAGGTTAATGGCATACTCCATACTATTTCTTCCATATTGAGATATCCTGTTCTGAATTTCAGTCTCTGTCTTTATGAGAGTCTGTGCATATGGTTTCATTTGAAACATTCAAATAGACAAAATATTATGAAACATTGTGTTTAAAAAAAATATTAACTCAAACTAAACAATACAAGTTTAAATTCTGTTCAATATTTACATTTACATTTAACATAACATTTAGCAGACACTTTTATCCAAAGTGACTTACAAATGAGAAGAGAATGTTAACTAGAATTAAACATGTTAATGCATGCATTTAATTTTTTGATATTTAAAAAACTCAATCCTCTCCCCTGACTCACTTTTGATATAATAAACATAGCCTAAAGGGCTGTCACAGAAACCGAAGTAATTTCTCTCTACACCTATTTCATTGTTGTCTGTTAGGAAGATGTAGCATTTTATTTATGCTATTCTAAAATGATCACTTATAGCAGCTTTAATTATCTTCAAAGTTCAACAAGTAAAAAGTATCACCGAAGAGCAAAAAACTTTTAACATTTTTCATCTACACAAACATGAACCAAAAAGGAAAAAGAAAGCGAAATACTTATTTGTTACACATGTAAGATCAAATCACAAAGTGGGGGCAATGTAATAATATTTAATTATTCTGCCACTGTAGCAAATATGGAAATAAACTTGTACATAGATACATTTGAATATGTTACTATCTTATGCAGTGTTGCATTTCAAGTAAATTAAATATAAGTATGTTTATCCAAGTTTATTAGTAAAAACATTAAAGGGGGGGGGGGGGGGGAAATGCTCGTTTTCACTCAATATCCTTTTAATCTTGAGTACCTATAGAGTAGTACTGCATTCTTCATAACTCCAAAAAGTCTTTAGTTTTATTATATTCATAAGAGAAAGATAGTCTGTACCGATTTTTCCCGGAAAAACACAAGCGTCTGTAGGCCTGACGTGTGGACGGAGCTAAAGAATCACGAGCACCAGTAGGCTTTTGCTTTGATAGCGTTTGGAAGCTGTGACATTACGTGAGGACAAAACCAACCAAAACAAACCATTGCTAACAGTCAGATTCAGCGTATATTTATGATCCAGAATCAGATCCAGAGGCTGAAATTTAACAAGAGCAGCAGCAACAACAGCGTCTCTATGTGGTATGTACTGAAACTGTATATATATTTGCTTAGCGGTTTTGGAAAATGACTAAGTTCCACTTTGTCGTCTTTTTTTTTTTTTTTTTTTTTTTTAAAGCTGTACATGTGGAAAGTGCAGTTTGATGACAACGTCGCATGTTGTTTACTTGATGTGCTTACGCGCCGATAGCTAAGTTAACAACACAGAGATATTTGAAGCAGTTTTACTCACCGCATGCGGTTCCAACACACGATCGTGACCCTTTTTCGTTGGGGCTGCATTATCCTTAAGAAATAAACGATGTGCAAATCCGTCGTCAAACTGGGCCTTGTTTGTAAAACAAGCATCTTCGAAATGCAGGGGAACAAACACAAACACTTGCACAACTCCGTTGATGCTCTGTAAAAATAAACTACATCCACTGGTCCCTTAATGCTGTTTCTCTTTAGGTAATCTGTGCAGGTTTGTCTTGCCCTGGCAACCAAAAACACACTCCTTTTGTGAAATTTCGCGACGCTCTCCCTCTGATCAGTAAAGTCTGTTGTGCTCTCAGTGCTGTGCTATACGGGAGCGCGCGCTCTTCCGGGAGAAGTGCCCTCAGGACCCATATAAGGAAATTCCGCTCCATCTAACGTCACACAGAGCCATACTCAAAAAAAACTTTCTGAAACTTGTGACAAATCAGAACGAGTATTTTTGGAACAGAAATACTCCTTCAAACGTACAACTTAATTTTTGAAACTTTGTCCATGTTTAGCATGGGAATCCAACTCTTTAACAGTGTAAAAAAACTCAGTATGCATGAAATAGCATTTCACCCCCCCTTTAATAATATAGCGTATGATTGCTTTAATGGTAACACTTTACAATAAGGTACATTATTTAATACGTGCTAAGAATAAACAATACTTCTATTGTTCTATTTTATAGCATTTATTTATATTAAAGTTAATTTCAGGATTTACTAATACATTATTAAAATTACAAGTTGTGTTAGTTAACATTACTTAATGCACTGTGAACTAACATGAACAAACAATGAATGTATTTTTATTAGCTATTCTTAACAAAAAATTATAAATACTGTAATACGTGTGTTGTTCATTAATATTATTTAATACATAATGTTAACAAATGAAAGCTTATTGTAAAATCTTCTAAAAGTAAAATACAGTGATACTCGAATGCAAAAAGAGTTTAATATCTTAATTTTTTATAAAGATGCACAAGCCTCACAATTACAAAGCATGATTTGTTTAAAACAGAAGCTGTGCCTAGTGCATAGATTAGTTTTTTTGCAAGTTCCTATTTTCCACATCCAGAGTAAACAGTCCCACTTCATTATGGATTTCATGATTCTTTCCAATACTTATACCTTTTTGATATTTCCCCTTTCCTCTTGCTTTTAACTGATCTTTTAAGTATTTCTCAGGGCAGAGCAGAGGAGAGGTTGTGAGGGAGTTGAGCTGAAGCAAGAACCAATGAGCTGCCTCCTCTACCGTCTTTCATCTAATGTGGCTAGGCTTTTAGTCTTGCCATTTGCCTTGCAAATGCTATTTAAAATATCAACAAAAATAATTTTTGTCTTTTAATGCCATTAGCTTGAACATACAAAAACATTTGCTTTCTCATGTGTCCTTGTGGAAAATAACAAATAAAAAGATAGACATTGTATTATTTTCTTTAGAGCTAAAATATTTAAATTGTTTTCTTCTATTCATATGTGTAGACAATTATGTAAACCATTTCTAATTGGATTCTTTCCAAAAGTAAAAATCGTCTACAGTTTGTTTCTGAAGTTCCTTTGAAGTTATTTGAGTGCATTCAGCCATTTGAGGCATTTAAATATATACATCCGTGATAGCGGCAGATTATAGCATTCAGGTCCATTCCTGTTCACCTACTTTTGACAACAACTGCCAGTGTGTGCATAATTTTCAATTTACAATGAAACAAACAAACAAAAAAATAAATAAACAAAAACAATGTCTTTCATTAACTTGGCCTAATAACTAAGAACATTAACATTTTAATAGTTATTCTTTCTCAGTTCTTTTATGCTATTTCAATGTGACCTCATTAGTAGGGGAAAAGTCTCGGTTACTTATGGTAACCCTCATTCCCTGAAGGAGGGAACGGAGAAACAACGCCGGTGACCGACGCAAAATGGGATATCGCTTCGATAGACCAATCTACTTCGAGTGTAAACTACATGAGCCAATGCACATTGGCATGCAATTATTGCTCCCTTTGTGAGTATAAGAAGGCAGCAGTTGCATTGCATACCAGGTTTTCGCTGAGGAGCTGAGCCGGAGACCCAGCAGCTCAGTGGCGGTACAGCAACCATGGCGATGGGACGTGGTGTCTCCATTCCCACCTTCAGGGAATGAGGGTTACCATACGTAACCGAGATTTTCCCTTTAAGTCGGTCACTCTCTACGCCACTTCGGTGACCGGTGTAGTGGAAACCTTGGGCATGTAGCCAGGCCGGGGCCTCAGAATTAACTGAGAGTCAGCCGGCCCAAACTCTAGGCTTGAATCGTCGGCCAAAAATGCATGCAGGTCCCCTACCCTCTTAATGGAGGCCAGTGCAAGCAGGAGCAGAGTTTTCACTGAAAGAAACTTTAGCTCCATTGAATGCAAAGGCTCGAATGGGCCCTGCTTTAGCGATTTAAGCACTAGAGTCAGGTCCCAAGAGGGTATAGAGAGTGGCTGGGAAGGATTTAACCTCCTGTCCCCTCTAAGGAACCTGACTATGTGGTCATGCTTACCCAAAGACTTCCCATTCACAGGGTCATGGTATGCAGCAATAGCAACCTGGACTTTGAGGGTGGAGGGAGACAGCCTTCGCTCCAGCCCTTGCTGCAGAAAGGAAAGCACGACCGCAATCGGGCATTTTCGGGGGTCTTCTCGGAAAGAAGAACACCACTCGATGAACAGGTTCCACTTCAAGGCGTAAGTGTGTCTCGTAGACGGTGCTCTTGCCGAAGTGATGGTGTTCACTACCTCTTGGGGTAGGTGGTAGGTCACCTAGAACCTCCGAGTCCCGTCCAGGGACCAGACATGGAGTTTCCAAATGTCTGGACGCGGGTGCCAAATGGTGCCTCGTCTTTGAGTCAATAGACCCGGGGAACCAGGTTTGTGTGGGCCAATGCGGCGCCACTAGCAAGACTTGCTCCTTGTCCTCCCAGACTTTCCACAGTGTCTGTGCGAGAAGGCTCACTGGGGGAATCCATACTTGTGTAAGCCCCGCGGCCAGCTGTGTGCAAGTTTGTTCATGCAGAGAGTTCCTTTGGTCAGGGAGTAGAACAACTGGCAGTGAGAGGTCTCTGGAGAAGCAAACAGGTCTACCTGAGTGGCTCCGAACTGTCTACAAATCAGCTGGACCGTCAGGGGATGGAGTTGCCATTCTCCCCGGGAGCAATGCTCGAGACAATTTGACGGCTGTATGGTTGAGCAGGCCTGGAATGTGAATGGCACGAAGTAACCTCAAAACCTTCCGACTCCAAAGGAGGAGGTGGCGGGCGAGTTGTGACATGCAACAGGAGCACAGACCACCTTGTTGTTTGATGTACACAATGGTCGCTGTGTTGTCCATTCGGACCAGCACATGCTTGCCTCGTAAGAGACTTCTGAGATGATTCAAGGCAATCCGTGTAAACCACAGCATGCCTGGAGATCTGCTCTAGGGGCACCCCTGCCCGGAGAAACGCAAGATCTGACCACGGGGTGGTCGCTTCCACGCCCACCTCGGGACTCGGCCATAAAGCCAGTGCTGGATCGGTCTCATATGTAGCAGGCTGAGTGGTGTAAGTGCCGCCGTGGCTGCCATATGCCCCAAGAGCCTCTGAAAAAGTTTCAGTGGGACCACTGTCCTGCCCTTGAACGTATTCTATCAGGCTAGCACTGGCCGCGCACGTTGCTCTGTGAGTCGTGCTGTCTGTTCGACCGAATCCAACTCCATACCAAGAAAATCGATCCTCTGCCTTGGCAAGAGTTTGCTCTTTTCCCAGTTGACCCAAAGGCCAAACAGGCTCAGGTGCCGGAGAACCAAATCCCTTTGCTTGCACAACTGATCCCGAGATTGTGCTAGTATCAGCCAGTTGTCTAGATAGTTGAGAATGCAAACACCCTGCTCTCTGAGGTGAACAAGAGCTGCCTTTGTGACTTTTGTGAAGACATGAAACACAAACCGCAGAAAAGGTCTTTGGCATGGAAGGATGGATCCATGAAAGTACTTGGCCTTCAGGTCAATCACTGCAAACCATTCTTTGGGATGGACGCAGCCGAAAATGCGTTTCTGTGTCAACATCTTGAATAGTAGCCAGTGAAGGGATTCAAAAGCCGATACAAAACTTACAGATCCAAGATCGGTAGTAACCCCCTGCCTTTATTGGGTACAATGAAGTAAGGGCTGTAAAACCCTGTCCTCATTTTGGCTGGAGGGACCGGCTCTATCTCATCTTTCGCCAGTAGGACTGCGATCTCTTCCCGCTAAACAGGGGCATCGAAAGCTTCCACTGTAGTGAAGCGGAAACAGCTGAACTTTGGGGGACCCCGGGGCGAACTGAATCGCATAGCCGAGGCTGATTGTCTGCAGAAGCCAGTGAGATTGGCTGGGTAGCGCTGACCAGGTGCTTAAAAACCATACAATGATCTGGGGCTCGTTCTGGCGGCCGACAGATGAGAACCACTTCCGGCAGTAGTGTGGGTGGTTTGATGATTACAGCTGTGACAAACCTCGCAGGCAACCAAACCTCTGGGGACCATCACTCCTCTTACACCTCCGATCCAGTGGAGCAACCCACGGAACGCGCTGGGCCCTCTTTAAAAAAATGTAATCTATCATATTTTTACTCTTATAATTACTCATTTTAATTATAACTAATAAAATGTATAGATATAACATTATTATGAAAATGGTCTAATAGGAAGTATACAAATACAGTTTTACTCTTAACCTTAACAATATGGTTCCCTGTGTAGTTTAGTTTGGACAAACTGAGAAAAAAGTATGATTAGCCCTGGGGTCCATGGGCTTCATTCAACCAGTGTGTATCTGTTATACAACTAAAGCATCGCTTCCCTCAACATGAGGAGCTGTGTGGACTCCCACATATTGTGGTTATCAGGTAGTAGGCTTCATCAGGCCTCTCTGATGGTGAGCTCCCACATACTGTGGTTGTCAAGTAGTAGGCCTCACCAGGCCTCCCTGGATATTTAACTCCAACATACTGTGCGTTTCCACTAAATAGCATATTGTGGTTTTCAGATAGTAGGCTTCACCAGGCAAGACTTGGTAATAGACAGTGCTAGGTTCTTAGCCATATCCCTTTAAAGGAATCTTTCGTGATTCCAAGCCTTCAGCTCTACCCCGGGCCGAGGTCCTACAGGTAAGTTGGGTATGTAGCTTAGGCCTTTTGCCATAAGGGATAATGTCATGGACAGCCGTCGAACCGTCCCAAGGGCGACTCCCGGTGAAATGGTAGAGTTGGTACTTAGTGTTTGCCGTGATTCTGGCCTGCACTCCCCTCAGCATGGCGGCGTGGGTATACTGTTCCCCATAGTGTCCCCTCAGAGGACGCAGTTCGAAGTTCCCTTGACAGGGAACGTCTCAGGTTACAAATGTAACCATGGTTCCCTGAGAGGGAACGAGACACTGCGTCCTCTAGCTCCCTGCGATGCTTTGGACGCAAGCTTCACGAAGAAGATAAGTGACGGGTCCTACGGGCACGTATTTATAGTCGCGCTGGTAGTGACGTCAGAGGCTGTCACCGGCCAACACGTTGGCGTTTAGTATGCACGTTAAGTATGCTTCAGACACGGGTCAAGACGAGGTGTTCCCCATAGTGTCCCCTCAGAGGACGCAGTGTCTCGTTCCCTCTCAGGGAACCATGGTTACGTTTGTAACCTGAGACGATTTCTAAAAGCATAGTGAAAATGTATATTTTCAGCCTGTTGATCTTCTGGCACTTTTAACCTATTAGTGTTTTGCATAACAATTAATTTAATAATTTAATTGGAAAGTGTGAAAAATAAAAACTTGTCTGGTTAACAAATATATATATAGATGAAAACTTGTGTAAATATTATACATCAAATTTAACAAGAACATCTGCTGTTTCAGATTATTCAGATCCTTTAATTTATCATTAAATAACTAAGATGAGAAAATAAGAAAAGTCCCAAAATAAAATTGTAAAAAATATTTTGGCATGTGACCAGAAGCTCGCTGACTACATGTTACATGGTACATTCATCCTGCTCATATTACAACCTGCAATCAGTCAAATTCTGCAGCAAAGCCATGACCTCTCCCATTATTTAATCAAGACTCACCCCCTAATTTCTGCAATTAGAAGCAATTGTTCCTGGATGGTTTCTAAAATCATCTGTGATTAAGGAGCATTGATTAGGCTTAATTAGGTTTGGACTATTATAATATTACAAGGAAAAAGAGCTGGTGAGTGACCACACTGAACAAAGTGAGAACGTTGCATAATCTTGTTGTCAGTGCTGAATATTTGGAGACAGCACAATCCGTACAGTGGGAAAGCATATAATATTCTCAAAAACACAAAATCTTTCTGCTTTCACTCATATGTGAATATCTAAAAATGTGCCTTTCTTTGTCAGACTTTGATTTTTCACAACACCACAGCTATGAACAGAAACAAACCATATGTTATGGGAAAATAAGGGCCTTTTTTTCTGCTTGCAGTCAGACTGCAAGTCAGCCGAGCAACCTTAGCAGAAATGGAATGGGTGTGATGGCAGAAAGGTTGGCACAGCTGGACTGGAAATGGCTCTGCTGTATCCACAAGCACTCTTGATGCTATACAACAAAATTGACTATTGAACTCTTATTTCTCCAATGACTCACAGTCTGTGGGTAGATTGTCCACCTCTCCATTCCCGGAACTCTGCAATGAGCAGCATCATTAACAGCTTAATGAAAAGTAAGACATTACGAGTTTCATAAAGAGCTGATCACTTCTGTTTGTTCTTCTACAGTATGTGTTATAGGAAACAGATGTTTCAAAATTACATTTGAAACAGCACTTTTGTTTGGTACTGGGAAAAAAATAAGCCACAAAATGTATCAATGAATTATTTTGGATGAATGTGTATTCTTTGTCTCCTGTTTCTTCCAATTTCTCACATAATGAGTCACTCAAGATGTCTCAGCACTAAGAGATACAAAAATAATGTGTCTGACAGTGTTCAAAAAATAACTGTAATTTTTCACATTACACTTACATATAAAATATAAAAGCTTTTTTTTCTGATTTTGCCAGCTATAAGACCTACTTAAGATAAAGGATGTTATTAATAAGTTCACAATAATGTTCTTTCTTTTTTTATAAAGAAAAGCTTAAATAAAAAAATTAGAACTGTCTGTAAATAAGCCGAAACTCAAATTAAATTTTACATTTATGGTAAATTTTGTGATCATCACTGAATAAATTAAAAGTAGAAAATAATGGAAGGAACAATTACCAATCGATGACACAAAGTTTCACAAAATGAATAGGAATTAAAGAGTGTATTAGCAGTGTTTTTATCGTTAACTAAAACTATTAAAATCGTTAATCAAAATAGGGCTGTCTGGTGTAAAGGCTAATATAGCTGCTGTTTGTTACTGAAAAAGACACACCTAATTAAAATATTATGAAAATAGACTGTAGACACAGTCTCCATTGCATCAAAACAGCGGCTCCAAGAAATGAAGGCGGTTTCATATTTTTCTGATTATCAGCATTAGAGGGTCTAACACAAAACCGCAGGAGTCTTTATTAGTTACAGCAGCAGAGCTAAAGGTCAGAACTAATAGCTTGTAGTGGTTTGCTGTGGCATTTCTGCAGTGGAGTGCTCTTTCAAAAAGCGAGCATCATGCACTCTTTAATGGACTTGTCAGTTGTCATGCTGTGCTCAAAACACAGAAGAATTCCTAGATACCACAGTTAAGTCAATTAAGAGCACTGCTATTAACTCATTAGTCAATGTGGTGGTGGATAAGATTTGAGTCAGCTCAGTCAGTGGGTGAGATATTTACTGTTGTTATTATATCACACTTTTGTGTCAATTATCGAAATGCATAAACAATGAGATTGTTATAAGATGAGTGGCTGTTGGAGTCTTCGCATTAGTCTGAAACTGACCAGTTTTGCTCACACAGCAAAACATGTAAGTTGGAACTATTTTTGAAATGTGAAGGAAGGTGGTTTCATTGTAAACTGGTTATCTCATGTGTAAACTATTTCTAATCAAATTGAAGACACAGTTTTTGTTTTCCTCCTGTAATAAACAGTATAATTTATACTGATTTATCAAAACTGGTACACCAAAATGTTGAATTATTTTTTCACCAATGAAAAAGAAGAAGAAAGAAAGAAATTTATATAGATAAATAAATATAATAAAAAATAATTATAATAATAAAAAAAAAAAAAAAAAAAAAAAAAATATATATATATATATATATATATATATATATATATATATATATATATATATATATATATATATATATATATATATATATTCTGAAGTGTACTGGTTAACAATAAATCATGGGAATTCATGAGCCAGCATTTTACAATATGCATGGCAATATACAATATGCAAATAAATACAACTTTACTTTCATTCCTAAACCCTGGGTTAACATAATTATTTGCATATTGTCAGTGTCACTGATTGGACAAAAACAGCGTACAATATAGCATTGCACTTTACTGCATTGCACTTTACTGTCAAGTTTTTTCCCATAATGAATTTTCTCTTATTCACTTCAATTCACATGTTTTCATCACCATTTGACCTTTTCTCCTCAAATGCTCAAACACACACGTTTCTGTGAATATCAAAAGAATGTGACTATAAGGTACATCATTTGGTTTTAAGTTGCTAAGCATCTAGTCATAAAATTCAAACACCACCATCATTTCAAACTGTATACATTTGGCATCAAAATGTGGGTATAACACTGCAAAATCCTGTTATGATCAGTGTTTCATAACCCCAGGGAACTTTTCTTTCTTTTTTCTTTTTTCTTTTTTTCTTTTGTAACAGATTGATTGTATTTATTTTTGTAACTGACTGACCTATGGTAATTGAAATAAAACAAATGATGAAAATAGATTGAATCCAAAATTTGGTGAAAATATAGCATAACAAAAAATGTATACATTTTTTTTGCATGGTTGTCATTTTTGAATACCACAAGTATAACAAGGTGGGGAAAAATCCCAAGAAGTACAAACATGGTTGTGAGCTAACTGATTGAGCAAAATTATTAAGTTTTAGTCCAATGAGAAAACATTAACTATTGTTTTTCTACTTTCCCTCTTTTTTACTATAGTATGATAATATCATAACTTAATATGATATCATATCATTATCGTTATAATGACACATTTTCCCTTAATGATATACAGTATGCAGTGTTGATAGACACCGTCAATGTGGATTGCGTATGGAATGTTATGTACTGTTGAAATCAAGTATTTATATGAAAGCAAAAAAGCAACAAATAAAGGATAAACTGTGCAGCATGACCAATGCAATGCTGATCTGTGTATAGTTTATGAGAAATGAGAAATAGTGTTTAGCTTCCCATTCAGCTCATGACTGAATGGGCTGTGTGACTGTGAGGAAGGATTAATGTGAGAGCTAGTTTGGCATGCAGTTGTGAGGGACAAAAACAAAAATATTACAGATTCCTCTCTGGATATTGCTCATGTTCCAACGAATACCCCTACATTTACACCCTTGTCTAACCATTACTCTCACTTGCCTTATTTGCCATAACTTTACTTTTTCTTGATTCTTGTATCTTGTATATATATTTGAATTTGTTGGCTGAGCAGAATGCGGGGTGAATGGTGAGAGTGGTTGTTTAGAGAGGTGTTCAGGATGGATTGCAGGAGTTGTGAATGGTTTGAACGGTTGTTTGGAGAGGCGTTCAGGGCGGGTTGCAGGAGTTGCTAATGGTGTGAATGGATGTGTGGAGAGGGAGCAATCTAAAATAGTCAGAATATAAACACTTATTATAGGTGCACCCTAGTGATTCAGGACAAGCCAAAAACACGGTTTGGAAAATGGATTCATGGTGTACTCGTTATTATATACATGTTTCTACATTTTGAACACAAACAAAGTTACGGACCGCAGCTCTGATTGGTTGATTTCTTACCGGGAGCGCTCTGTTTTTTTTTTTTACAAAAGTTCCCTACAGCACCTTTAAGTAAAATTATATGCCAGTGTGGTTATACAAATATTCTTAAAGGGGGGGTGAAATGCTCGTTTTCACTCAATATCCTGTTAATCTTGAGTACCTATAGAGTAGTACTGCATCCTTCATAAATCCAAAAAGTCTTTAGTTTTATTATATTCATAAGAGAAAGATAGTCTGTACCGATTTTTCCCGGAAAAACACGACCGGCTGGAGGCGTGACGTGTGGGCGGAGCTAAAGAATCATGAGCGCGAATAGGCTTTTGCGTTGAGAGCGTTTGGAAGATGTGACATTACCGTGAGGGAAAACCCATCATCCAAAACAAACCATGGCTTACAGTCAGATTCAGCCATTTATTTATGATCCAGAATCAGATCCAGAGGCTGAAATTGAACGAAAGCAGCAGCAGCAACGACTCTCTCCGAGCGGGGCTCGAACCCGTGTCTCTGGCATGGGAGGGGACGCACTAACAAGGAGGCAGATATATTTGAAGCAGTTTTACTCACCGCCTGCGGTTCCAACACACGATCGTGACCCTTTTCCTTGGGATTGCATCATCCTTAAGAAATAAACGATGCGCAAATCCGTCGTCAAACTGGGCCTTGTTTGTAAAACAAGCATCTTCGAAATGCAGGGAACAAACAAAAACACTTGCACAACTCCGTTGATGCTCTGTAAAAATAAACTCCATCCACTGGTCCCTTAATGCTGTTTTTTTTTTTTGGTAATCTGTGCAGGGTTGTCTTGCCCTGGCAACCAAAAACACACTTCTTTTGTGACTTTTCGCGACGCTCTCGCTCTGATCAGTGAATCGCTCTGATCAGTGAAATGCCTTAAGAAGCCAGAAGTGCCTTAGGACCCATATAAGGAAATTCCGCTCCATCTAACGTCACACAGAGCCATACTCGAAAAAAAACTTTCCGAAACTTGTGACAAACCGAATGGAGTATTTTGGGAACAAAAATACTCCTTCAAACGTACAACTTAATTTTTGAAACTTTGTCCATGTTTAGCATGGGAATCCAACTCTTTAACAGTGTAAAAAACTAGCTTGTAACACGATTGATTGGGTTAGAGTCCGGCTTTTGCCGAACTCGTTCTTCTCACTTTTCCCATCACATGTCACATTAGAATTTATTTTCCATAAAAATGAACAAAATGTACTAAAAATGGAAGTAAAGTGCCTAACGAGTGTTTAATAGTGATACAATTATTTATAATTGTAATAAATATAATCATTTACAATCTGTTATTGAATTCTGTTAATGTATGTATAAATGACAACATTTCACTGCTAGTTCAAAATGTCTGTAAACATTTTTTGTTGAATTTAAAATTATTTGGTAATGTGTTGTCAAGGGATGGGCAAAGTTATTGTAATGTTCAGAAAGATTCTCTGCTTCATCACAAAATGTCTCAGTTGCAAAGCTCTTTATTACTGGATGACAGACTTACTTGATTGTCAGGACTTTTCAGTTCAATTTTGTGCCATCAAGCATGTTTAATTCAGTGTTGTCACTTTAATATTTGTCATGCACAGAAGGTTCAGTCATCGATGATTGTGAGCACCACCGAAAAGCTTTTTTTTTTTTTTTTCAGAACTTTTAGCTAAACTTTTAAAGCAGAAAGTGCCTGTGCTTTTATTCTGAATTGTTCTGCTAATTGTTAATGCCTGTAAAAATGCAGGGTGTTTAAAAGTTAATAAATAACTTGCATGTTATCAGTGGAGTCTCTACTTTTTATTTTGTTTATTATAAATCTGTCAATTATATTTAAAATAATATTTAAATTAAAGTGTAATCAAAACTACGGAGCCCCGCACATGACATTTAGCAAATCGAGGGAACAAATTAGTAAATCGTGTGCACAATTTATAATTCGAGTGAACAAAATAGTAAATCGAGGGAACGCAATAGCAATCTTGTGCACGTTTTAGTACATTGAGGGAACGATTAGTAAATCGTGCACACAATTTAGCTTAATATTTTTTCCTGCATGTTATGTGCGGGGCTCCGTACAAAACATATATTACATGTTCTTAAATTTTCTTAGGTAATCGGTTACCTCAAAAGTTTTGAGTACTCTGAACTGATTCGGTTTTACAGTGAGCTGGATGCGTCATAAGTTCTATTAATTCTGTCATGCATATGTGGATTTTCTGCAGGAGGGTGGACTTTGGCATCCAGTATGAATGAAAAAGATGTTACATGTGTTTATAGCAATACATAATGGCCAGTCCATAAAAATAATAATTATCTCAAAAGTAATTTGAAGGAGAAATATGACAATTCATATTTTTCTACAGTGTAAAGAATTATTTTAATTAAAATGTACTGGAGTTTTTATTTTTAATAAGTTTTGTTTTTAATAGCATTTTAAATTGCAAATTGCAAACATGCTTAAAGGGTACATTCATTTTAGGCAATGTACGTTTTAAGTATCTAGTGAAAATAGCATTTTCTCTGTACTTTGAGCAGTTCCACAAACCAAGCCTGAATATTCAAAATTATAAAAGTGACATGGGCTGAATAAAAATAATAATTATAATAAAAAAATTAAAGCTGCAAGCAGCATTTACGGGGTTCAAGCATTTAAGGCATCTTAGGTGGTCAGAGCCAACCTGGACGTATGGATGACCGTTAAACACATCCAAAATGGAGAATAGGCTAACAGACAGACACACACACTGAAATTAAATGATTAAACTCGTTTTTAAGATTTTAGATGTCATTTTCAGGTTTCACTAATCATAATGTGGCAAAATTTTAAAAACTGATATGTCTGAATTAACAAAATGGAAAACTTTAACTCAATGAGATTTGAAATGTTGTAAGAGTGTTTTTTTTATTGTTTAGGCATTAATTCATACATCTTTTCAACTGTACTGTTTAAGTTAGCTGAATGAGCCCATTAGTGGTTTTCCGCTGCCATCTAGTGTTTATAAATGGCAATTTCTCATACATCAATGTGTTAATCCTTTATAACTCTTACTGTTTTTTTACCCAATGTCTCTTAAATATGGCATGCTTGTTTAGAATGAAATTATGCATTATTTTACACATTTTTTATAATTTGTGGGGTTTCTGTTTGTATTAATAGGACTTTGTGTACACTATGCAAATAACATATTATAAAATTACTAGTTTATAGTTGTCCAAATGCAATTGTTCAACATGTTTTTAATAATTGTTGACCTTCAGAGTCTAGAGAATTGTACTTCAGTGGTTTTATTGATTTTCAGCTTATACCTTATCACTAGTTTGCCAAAGTAACTTTTTCAAGTAATATTGAATATTTAATTAACAGCTTTATTGACAACATTGGTCCCAGAGACAAAGTTGTGCAGAATGAGGAGATCTATCATATGATTTGAAGATCTAGTGTTTTTGAGTGAATATATGAGCATTTTCAAACAATTTGTGGCCATTTACCATATAAATCTTGTGTTTTGAGACCTTTTCTACTGTTATAGCGCCACCTATGGTCTGATCTCCATAAAACTTTGTATGCTTGTTAAGAGTCACCTGTTACATGACTTCACTGAGTTTCATAAAGTTTTGAGTTTTCGTTTAGGTTTTATAGGCTTTGGGGTATGTTTGGCCACACCCCTTTTTCTAAATTACCCCTTTAACGTTAACCAAAGTACAAAATTCAACATTTTTTTGATAATTATTGATCTAGAGAGTCCACAGAATATTACTGCAGTGGTTTGGTTCCGATCGGGCAAAAAACCTAGGACTAGTTCGCAAAAGTAGGTTTTTAACATATTTGTGAATAACAATTGAACGATTTCATTGGCCACAATGGTTCTTGAGGCAAAGTTGTGCATTATGAGGAGATCTATCAAATGATATGCATACTGTGTTGATATGTGAAACACCACGTGATTACAGAGCCATAAAACTCGTTAGCGCCAACTAGTGGCCGATTTCTTTCAAAATTCTTACAGACCTTAAGGTTCATGAGTCGAACGTACCCAGCGAGTTTCGTTCCGATCAACATCCGTTAACCCTTTCAAATAGGTGCTTAAAATTGTTTGGCCAATGGCGGCCATGTTTTTTGAGATATGCAAATGTCCTCATAGGTACTTGTGCCCCTTCAGACCAAGACACTACATACCGATTTTCAAGTCGATCGAGCCAACGGTTGCCTAGTTATAGCAATTTATGTGTTTTTTCTATCTTATAGCGCCCCCAAGTGGCAGAGATGCGCCATTTTTTTGATTTGACCAAAGATTGAGCTCATACATATGTGTACCGAGTTTGGTGAAGATATCTCATTCCGTACAAGAGTTATAGTCAAAATAGCATTTGGCTAACGTTAGCATAGACGCTTTTTGATGTACTGTTTCGCGTAAGAATTGAAATTTCAACTTTTTTTTGATAATTATTGATATTGAGTGTCCAGGGAATATTTATGAATTGGTTTGGTTCTGATTGGTTGAAAATCCTAGGACTAGTTCGCAAAAGTAGGTTTCGGATATAGCTCGATTTTGCGAGAAAACGGTGCGTCGTAGACCCCAAAAAGGCCCCGTACACTTTTGTTCGGGCTAACCCAAGGATTGCAACAATGCCATGTTTTTGAGTCTACGGCTAACGGTTTACGATTTACGGCCAAAAATGTCAAAAATTTTAGTTTTTTGCGCTGTAGCGCCCCCGTTAGGCCGATTGGGTCGAGACTCGGTATCTGACAAGAAGGCCGGACTACTACATTCTGACCAAATTTCAGCTTTCTAGGCCTTACGGTTTGGGCTGCACGAACAGTTTGAGTGGAGAATAATAATAATAATAATAATTAAAGCTGCAAGCAGCATTTTACGGGGTTCAAGCATTTAAGGCCTCTGAGGTGGTCTTGGCTAACCTGGATGCATGGATGACAGTTAAAGACATCCAAAATGAAGAATAGGCTGGCAGACAGACACAAACACTGAAATTAAATGATTAAACTAGTTTTTAACAGTTTAGATGTCATTTTCAGGTTAAACTGTAATCACAATGTGGCAAAATTGTAAAAACTGATATATCTGTATGAACAAAATGGAAAACATTGACTCAATGAGATTTAAAATGTTATAACAGTTAATTTTTTTTATGTTTTGGCATGAATTAATGAATCCTTTCAACAGTACTGTTCAACTTTGCTGAATGAGCCCATTAGTGGTCTCTCGCTGCCATCTAGTGGTTCTAAATTGCATTTACTCAAGCAACACTGTGTTTTTAAATATAACTGTTATATATAGAGGCAAAGTTGTTCAGAATGAGGAGATCTATCATATGATATGAAGATCTAGTGTTTTTGAGTGAATATATGAGCATTTTCAAACAATTTGAGGCCATTTACCATATAAATCTTGTGTTTTGAGACCTTTTCTACTGTTATAGCGCCACCTATGGTGCGATCTCCATGAAACTTTGCATGCTTGTTAAGAGTTACCTGTTACATGTTCTCACCACGTTTCATAAAGTTTTGAGTTTTCGTTTAGGTTTTATAGGCTTTGGGGTATGTTTGGCCACACCCCTTTTCTTAATTACCCATTTAACGCTAACCAAAGTACAAAATTGAACATTTTTTTGATAATTATTGATCTAGACAGTCCACAGAATATTACTGCAGTGGTTTGGTTCCGATCGGGCAAAAAACCTAGGACTAGTTCGCAAAAGTAGGTTTTTAACATATTTGTGAATAACAATTGAACGATTTGATTGACAGCAATGGTTCTTGAGGCAAAGTTGTGCATTACGAGGAGATCTATCAAATGATATGCATATTGTGTTGATATGTGAAACACCACGTGATTACAGAGCCATAAAACTCGTTAGCGCCAACTAGTGGCCGATTTCTTTCAAAATTCTTACAGACCTTAAGGTTCATGAGTCGAACGTACCCAGCGAGTTTTGTTCCGATCAACATCCGTTAACCCTTTCAAATAGGTGCTTAAATTTGTTTGGCCAATGGCGGCCATGTTTTTTGAGATATGCAAATGTCCTCATAGGTACTTGTGCCCCTTCAGACCAAGACACTGCATACCGATTTTCAAGTCGATCGAGCCAACGGTTGCCTAGTTATAGCAATTTATGTGTTTTTTCTATCTTATAGCGCCCCCAAGTGGCAGAGATGCGCAATTTTTTTGATTTGACCAAAGATTGAGCTCATACATATGTATACCGAGTTTGGTGAAGATATCTCATTCCGTTCAAGAGTTATAGTTAAAATAGCATTTGGCTAACGTTAGCATAGATGCTTTTTGGTGTACTGTTTCGCGTAAGAATTGAAATTTCAACTTTTTTTTAATAATTATTGATATTGAGTGTCCAGGGAATATTTCTGAAGTGGTTTGGTTCTGATTGGTTGAAAATTCTAGGACTAGTTCGCAAAAGTAGGTTTCGGATATAGCTCGATTTTGCGAGAAAACGGTGCGTCGTAGACCCCAAAAAGGCGCCGTGCACTTTTGTTCGGGCTAACCCAAGGATTGCAACAATGCCATGTTTTTGAGTTTATGGCTAACGGTATACGATTTACGGCCAAAAATGTCAAAAATTTTAGTTTTTTGCGCTGTAGCGCCCCCGTTAGGCCGATTGGGTCGAGACTCGGTATCTGACAAGAAGGCCGGACTACTACATTCTGACCAAATTTCAGCTTTCTAGGCCTTACGGTTTGGGCTGCACGAACAGTTTGAGTGGAGAATAATAATAATAATAATAATAATTAAAGCTGCAAGCAGCATTTTACCGGGGTTCAAGCACATTAAGGCCTCTGAGGTGGTCAGAGCCAACCTGGATGCATGGATGACAGTTAAACACATCCAAAATGGAGAACAGGCTAACAGACAGACACACACACTGAAAGTAAATGATTAGACTAATATATTAATACTCTATAAGCATATGCACACACACACACACACACACAAAGACACACATATACATGCACAAACATTTTGTTGCAGATATAGGTATTTGAAATAAGTGATAGGTGACAATAGTCTTCTCTTTTTAAGAGTTTAGATGTCATTTTCAGGTTAAACTGTAATCATAATGTGGCAAAATTTTAAAAACTGATATATCTGTATGAACAAAATGGAAAACATTGACTCAATGAGATTTAAAATGTTATAACAGTTCATTTTTTTAATTTTTTGGGATGAATTCCTGAATCCTTTCAACAGTACTGTTCAACTTTACTGAATGAGCCCATTAGTGGTCTTCCGCTGCCATCTAGTGGTTATAAATTGCATTTACTCAAACAACACTGTGTTTTTAAACATAACTGTTATAGTGTTGTTATTTTTTTTTTTTTGCCCAATCTCTCTTAAATTTTGCATGCTTGTTTAGAATGAAAGTATGCATTTTTTTACACAGTTTTGATCATTTGTGGGCTTTCTGATTGTATTAATAGGCCTTTGTGTACACTATGAAAAGAACATATTATAAAATGACTGGTTTATAGTTGCCCAAATGCAATTGTTCAACATTTTTTGATAATTATTGACCTTCAGAGTCTAGAGAATTGTACTTCAGTGGTTTTATTGATTTTCATCTTAAACTGTATCACAAGTATGCCAAAGTAACTTTTTTAAATAATCTTGAATATTTAATTAACAGCTTTATTGACAACATTGGTCCCAGAGGCAAAGTTGTTCAGAATGAGGAGATGTATCATATGATATGAATATTTAGTGTTTTTGAGTGAATATATGAGCATTTTCAAACAATTTGAGGCCATTTACCATATAAATCTTGTGTTTTGAGACCTTTTCTACTGTTATAGCGCCACCTATGGTCTGATCTCCATGAAACTTTGCATGCTTGTTAAGAGTCACCTGTTACATGTTCTTACCGAGTTTCATAAAGTTTTGAGTTTTCGTTAGTTTTATAGGCTTTGGGGTATGTTTGGCCACACCCCTTTTTCAAAATTATCCCTTTACAGCTAACCAAAGGACAAAATTCAACATTTTTTTAATGATTATTGATCTAGACAGTCCACAGAATATTACTGCAGTGGTTTGGTTCCGATCGGACAAAAAACCTAGGACTAGTTCGCAAAAGTAGGTTTTTAACATATTTGTGAATAACAATTGAACGATTTGATTGACAGCAATGGTTCTTGAGGCAAAGTTGTGCATTATGAGGAGATCTATCAAATGATATGCATATTGTGTTGATATGTGAAACACCACGTGATTACAGAGCCATAAAACTCGTTAGCGCCAACTAGTGGCCGATTTCTTTCAAAATTCTTACAGACCTTAAGGTTCATGAGTCGAACGTAACCCAGCGAGTTTCGTTCCAATCAACATCCGTTAACCCTTTCAAATAGGTGCTTAAATTTGTTTGGCCAATGGCGGCCATGTTTTTTTGAGATATGCAAATGTCCTCATAGGTACTTGTGCCCCTTCAGACCAAGACACTGCATACCAATTTTCAAGTCGATCGAGCCAACGGTAGCCTAGTTATAGCAATTTATGTGTTTTTTCTATCTTATAGCGCCCCCAAGTGGCAGAGATGCGCAATTTTTTTGATTTGACCAAAGATTGAGCTCATACATATGTGTACCGAGTTTTGTGAAGATATCTCATTCCGTTCAAGAGTTATAGTCAAAATAGCATTTGGCTAACGTTAGCATAGACGCTTTTTA